>NC_056744.1:237839936-237947436 GCF_019279795.1 Protopterus annectens
TGGCACACATGTATTGTGCAGATGAAGCCCACACATATATGGACCGAACACCACAATATGTGTGGGAGCCACAACAGCAGTGGAATGATGGCAAGAATGGCAGCACGAAATACTCACAGCCCACTACATAACAACCCCTGACAGCATGTCATATGGACAAAGACTGGTATGTAGGTGGAGGACAGAGGCTTGAACACAGGCCCATATGTGAAATAGTGTTGTCATACACTAAGCAATCGCTGGTGTTACAGGATAGTTTGCAACACACCCTTAGTCAGGAATATGAAATTAGACAGACAAATGGATGTAGCCATGTACTGATACACTCAACACATACACTGCCAGTAATATATCTGACACGGGGCCTGTGTGGTACATAACAGTCACACCTCTGGCCGTCAAGTGGATAGGCCCACAGTTGAGAGCTATGCAGACAGATTGCATTCCATGTTAAACTAGTATGTACACACAAACCTGGTAAAACTGGTGTTGTACAATGCATACAACACTACTCACACTCTGTCTGTAGATTTGGAACCTCATACAAATATGTAGCTAGCCTAAGTGTGCACGTTCTCTTGTAAGAGATAGTCCTTCATGCTTTCTGTAACACTGCTGCCCACACACAGGAAGGATGCCCACCATACAGAAAAGGTAAAGGGACCATGTCCACATGATGTAGGGATTTATAGTAGTGGGTTGCCATGACAGTGGCAATTGGAAGTACTACACAGCATGCTGCATGCAGGTAGCAAGTGGAGGACACTGATTGGTGCAGATGCCATCACCTGATCATTTGCATCACCTACAAAAGCCATGCTGCAATCTATTCAAAGCAGCTCAATCCATTTACGAGAGAGAGAGAGAGAGAGACAGAGAGACAGAGAGGCAAAAAAAAAATACAACAACAATAAAAAAAAACACCCATCCAGCAAACTATAAAGAAAAGACATCATTCCCACAACATATATGTGAAGTATATATGCATGTAATTGACTGCAGTACTTGGTCCATAATAATAGGATAGATGATGTGGAATGATTTATATGTGCCATCAGGTGTTGTATTGATGTTCAGCTGAACAACTGCTAAGGACAATAGAGTCTCTCTGTGTGGTTAGTGGGCCATAGCCATCAACTGTGCAGAGCAGCACTGACTGATAAGATATAATCCATCATAGTGTGTGTTGCGTAATGGGAAGCATGTATATTACTGCGACCAATAGCTGGTGGTGAAATAATGCCATAATGATGGACACGTGGGTTCCACAGCCCACCACTTGCAGGATACTCAGGTTAACCTGTATTGTAGCATGCTGGAATGCCATAAGTGTGTAATAGGGTTACCTGCAATCTGGTCCTACATATACCCTCCTAATGTTAGACTGTGTCCATATCTGTCTGTGTTGTAGCAAGGCAGAACAGTGCAGCTGAGCATGAAGGTATTGTGAGATTGTGGACCTGATGTCTGAATGTACCCCATATATAGGTATGTAGGGTCTATATTAGAACACTGAACATTCAAAATTTCGAGTGTTCTAATATTGAATCATATTAATCAAAAATTTAAAACATCGAAAACATACAGAACAGCAATTCTTTTCCTGGGGAAAAAAATCTCTGTTCCAAAACACATACACACAACACAAGCACACCAAACAAACAGCAATCCACACACATACACCAAAACTCTTACACCTAACCCTACACTAAACTATACATACACCACTAACTATACACTTACCTGAGCCCAAACCCTAACCTTAAGGTCCATCACTATTGCACAGTCACCTCACCTGCGCCCTAACCCTAACTCACCTACCCTGCCCTAACTCTTACGTCCACACAATCGGAGACTTACCTGACCCGTGCCCTAACCCTAACTCACCTAACCCGCCCAAACCCTCACATCCACACAATCGCACACTTACCAGAACCCGACCCGTAACTTTCCACCACAGCGCTGAAAATACCAAAGCAACAGAAACGGACAACTGAATTCCTTCCCTAGGAAAAAATTTGCTTTTCTGTTTCTTCGATATTTTCAGCATTCGCTGAAAACGAGTCAATATTAGAACACTCAAAATTTTGAACATGCGGTGTTCTAATATAGACCCGGTACGTATATGTGTAAATATATATATATAGCTGTCAGTGTGCTCAGCATGGATGGGTATGTCACATATGAACCCCTTGTTGAACACATTGCCCTTGCCTGTGAAGTATGGAATGGGAATATGGGGAAGTATGACAGGTATAGTTGTAGAGGTGGTCTGGGTTGGTAGATATAGAGGGCAGCCTACAGGGGTGGTATGTGAAACATGTGGTGGATAAATACCCTGGATGGTGTGTGTGGTCTGTGATGTGGAAGCCTCATGCGGCCAAATATGGACACAATGGGAACAAGCCTCCCACCCACATTTACTCACAACAGCAATCAATGTCCCAAAGGTGCCTGGCCTGGAGGCTGAGTAGGAGGAGCATGTGGACCCTGTGAATGTGTACTGGGTGCCTCAAGGTGATGTAGCACACCCACATGTGTCTGTGGAGCCTGCTATGGAACAGACCCTGGACCTGACCTCTAGGGACAAGATCATGTCTGTGTGTGCCCCCAGGAGCGAGACAACATCCCTTGAGTTGGTTCCACCTGAAGGTAGTGCTGGACCAGCACATGAGGAGGCCCCAGGGTGGGTCCCACATGTGATGTGACCTGGTAATATGGGCAGATGAGTTTGGAGAGGTGGTTCTGCTGGCAAATATTCTCTAAACATGCTATTGTGTCATTGTTATAGACATACGTGAGTAGTAATAATATACACAATCCTGGAACATGTCCAACAGCATGCATAGATATCCCCAATAACACAGAATGTCAGATGTGCAGCAAACACATAGCAAGCATACCACAGGCATATATGGAACCATAGTGGCCCGGACAATGGCATGCAGGTGAATAGTCTGTAACAGGCTAGCAATGACAGCGTCCACACAGGGAGCATGTCTACAAACACATAGCACAAAGCGTGGTACAATACAATATCTGTTCCACTGGTAGGTAAGCTGTAGCCATACCTATTCAGTTGTGTGTACAGTTTGTTGTTGCTGATATGGTGGGGGGGGTGACAGAGATGTGTATTAAGAACTGTGGTAACCTTGCTGTATGAGTTGCTCAGACATGTTTCCATCTTTATGTCTTTCAGGCAAGATGTCTGAGCATGTAGCCCAGGCCGGTATGACCCTGACCTTGAGTAGCATCTTACTCTCACCAAGAATGATGCCACAATATGAAGAGAAGACGATCAATTTCAACAATTGGCTTAAGTATTGGTGTCATTCAAAGGGGATCCAATGTCTGTCAGCCTGGGATGACATGGTCGACAAGCCACAATGCTTCACTAGGGACGGCTTGCATCTGTCACCCCTGGGCTTTTGGATATTGGCAAAGGCTCTTGCTTCCTCCATAGTGCCTTTTTTAGGCAAGGCTCAAAAGACAAACCCACCTCCATAGGTATCACAAGGGATAAGAAACTAAGAGTAATGCTACTCAACGCCAGAAGTCTAAACCTCAAGATGCATGCACTCGAAACTCTCCTTAGCATGGAGAACATTGATATCTGTGCAGTAACAGAAACTTGGTTCAAGGCTCCCGAGAGCACCCCGGCACTACCAGGTTATACCTCATACCATGCTTTTCAGCCCCAAAACTTGGACAGAACCACAAAAGGAGGGGGAGTATCAATATTTGTCAAAGATACCCACACCTCCAGATTGGTGGCACAGCACGAAGCATCAGAGACTATCCATGTGCAACTAACAGTGGGTAAAACTGCCTTCCAGTTTATAGCCTGCTACAGACCACCCTCCCAAACCCAGAAACCCCACTCGGCCTTCCTGAGAACACTGGAAAATATGAAGATCTCTCCAAACACCATTATATTGGGCGACTTCAACTACCCAAACATAGACTGGGAGCATTACTCTAGCTCCAACACCCTAGCCCAAAGGTTCCTAGAATTTATAAACTCAAATGCTATGGAACAACTTGTTACCACTCCCACAAGAGGGGAAAACATACTGGACCTGATCATCACAAACATGGGGAGCAAAATCTCAAAAAGGGAAGGCATCTCTGATCAGTATTAGCAAAAAACTACGGGCACTCATAAAATCATCTAAGGCCAGCTTTGAGAGAAAAATTGCACAGGACACTAAGGCTAATCACAAGGCTTTCTTTAGTTATGTTAGGAACCTGGGTGGGAATTCCCAGATATGCTCAGAATTACTCCAAAATGACAAAAAATACATTGAACCCACATACATTGCCAACATCCTAGCTGACAGGTTCAGTGCAAACTTCTCCCCCCCTCCCCACCAAAAGGGCAAATATCTATCCCAGCAGAGTGCTGCCCCCCTGACATCTCAGATGCTCAGGTAAGAGCCGCCCTCTCCAAAGCAAAAAACACAGCATCAATGGGACCAGACGGTGTCCCGGGCTGCGTTCTACATGAACTCCAAGAAGAGCTAAACCCAAACATAAAACTACTGTTCAATCTCAGCCTTACTACAGGATATGTACCCAAAGAGTGGCGTACAACAACAGTGGTCCCTCTTCACAAAGGTGGTGCCTCAACGGATCCTGGAAACTATTGCCCCATAAGCCTGACTAGCTTGGTCTGCAAAGCTATGGAAAGGATCATCATGGACCTCATAAATAAAGATATTGGAGACCTACAGACACTGGATCCTACCCAGTTTGGCTTTGTTAAGGGCAGATCCTGCCTCTTAAAACTGGTCAATTTCTTTGAAACAGTCAACAAGGCCATTGACGAGGGGAAGGTGGTCCACACAGCCTACCTGGACCTCGCAAAAGCCTTTGATACAATACCCCACTCGGGCATTATAGATAAGCTCACCAGCTTAAATATAAACCCCTATGTCACTAGATGGGTTGCAAACTGGCTCAAGGACAGAACCCACATGGTTAGAATTGCTGGAGCCATGTCAGACTCCAAACCAGTTACAAGTGGCATCCCACAAGGCTCAGTCCTGGGACCTCTCTTGTTCGATATATATTTCTCGGAGGTACAGGCCAACACGGAAGGACTGTGGCTGACCAAGTTCGCAGATGACTGCAAACTGGGTGACATAATCGACTCTCCAGCCAACACAAGCATCTTCCAAAAGGGCCTCATAGTAACAGACAACTGGTGCCAGAGCCATGGCCTCAAGCTAAACACCAAAAAGTATATAGTCATCCCCTTTGGCAAAAACAAAGTGCCCACAAATTACCACATAGGTGGTAATCCATTAAGTACAGAAGAAGCAATTAGGGACCTGGGGACCCAAGTTGATAGCAATCTCTCATTTGACAACCACATCGCCAAAGTGGTTAGAAAAACATTTTATATAGCCCATCTAATCATGAAGGGATTCACATCTAGATCAGGGGAGGTCATCGTGCCTCTTTACTCATCCCTCATCAGGCCCATAATTGAGTACAATGCCCCTTTTGGGATGTACCTTACCAGACACCTGCAGCAACTGGAAAGACCTCAAAAGTACCTCACCAAGAGGATCAAAGGGCTCAAACAGATGCCATATGCTGCCCAGTTAAAGAAACTCCAGCTCTACTCAGTGGCAAACCGCCTGCTCAGAGGCGATCTGTGCCTGACGTATAAAACCATGTCCAACCCAGAATTAACAGACATGCTGCACCTCAGAAAATCCAAATCCCATCGAGCTACACGCTTGAGAGACTTGAACCTCAGCACTGAAATAAATAGGACATGCTGGAGGGACAGATTCATAACCCAGAGGCTCCCTTCACTCTGGAATAAAATCCCAGTCCAAGTTAGGCAGAGTCCCTCATTGACTCTCTTCAAGAGGAATCTTGATGAGTGGATGGGAGATCGTAGGTTTACCCCTGGTATCACTTCTGTGTCACAGTTAGACAGAGGCACGGTATACTAACCTCAAAAAAGGGCATAGCAAAATTAATTTAAAATGGGTGGCGAAAGCCAAACACACTCTGGCTA
Source organism: Protopterus annectens (assembly GCF_019279795.1). Classification (NCBI taxonomy): domain Eukaryota; kingdom Metazoa; phylum Chordata; order Ceratodontiformes; family Protopteridae; genus Protopterus; species Protopterus annectens. The sequence goes on from NC_056744.1 coordinate 237,845,971, forward strand.
GGCTTGTAAATGCCCTAGGGCAGATAGCCTAGTATGAACCTATGAACCTATGTCACATGGACGGCTCCCAACTTACTCAGCTGCTGAGAACAACATAGTGATAAACCACCTAATCCAGCACTACCCTGTCCTTTTTGGCAAGGCCGCCCATGAGCAGCAGGAACAGACCACCCTGTGGAATGACTTAGTCCACAGGGTCAATGATGTTGGACTGCACAACCGCAGTTATGAGCAAGTCTGGCATCACTGTTCTGACCTGCTTTGCAATGCCCATCGGGGTGCTGCTGCAGTCCAGGGCATCACCTCGCAACAGGGGGCGGCTATGCCATCCATCCCCCCCAACACTTGTTGAGGAGCTCCTGACCAGCCTCGTGGCACCTGACAGTCTGCCTAGCCAACAACTGCCGGACACCATTGTGGAGGTGGGTGCTACCCACACACTGGCTGAGGAGCATGCAGATAAGGCCACAGGGCACATCACTAGACCACTGTTGCATATGCATCCACATGTGTACAGGTAGAACATGCATATCTGACATGTCATAGACATAGTTTGTTGCTGCATAATAGTGATAAACAGATTTGCATATGTGGTAGTATTGTGGACATGTACTGTTGATGTACTGTAATGCTGCACCCACCTTGTAGCAATGCCACAGGTGTAGCCACTGACTTCGCAACTCTCACCCTCTTATGTAGGTCCCTCTGGTATACCACCAAGGCAGCAGCCTGTAGCCGGTGAGTATGGTATATGTTGATGCTTGCCAATACACCGGGTATGTAATGGTTATGGTATATTCCATGCACACATCTAACACACCTACCCAGAATGCATGCTGTACATGTGCATGTATTGTTGCTGTTAAATGTACAGCATCACAGTGGTGACCATGATGGGGTAGTGGAAGGGTATGTCAGACACCTGCAAGATAACTAACATCCTGTCATTGCGGAATGTGTCCACAGGAAGTAACATAATGGTGGGAGACATGGTCTAAAGCAGGGACATGTGTGAAACATCACCCCTATACAGTGCAACAACAGTGTATATACCAGTAGTACAATGACAACTGTTACAGAGTTATGCTATGGCATAACATATTACTGTGATTCACATTATCAGCTGGGACTAGGCTGTAACATGTGGTGTGCAGTGTATGGGACACTGCAAACTGACAAACATGTGCAGGCCTTACTTGTCAAGCATCTGCAAAAAGGCTGAAGGTGGGGAGGGGGTGTCAGCATGACACACCAGTGCACTGCAGCAGGGATCCTAAGGATGCTACGAATGGCTGTATCTGGACACAGTCAGGTTCAGGAACTATGGCAGATGTAACCCTACCCCCACAGCAATAGTGATGGCAGTGTGTGAACACCAAGGGATGTGCACATGAGTAGACCTTGCAATCATGCAGATTTGGGGGACATGTATAGGAAAGACTGAACATAGCACTGGCAAATACAGATGGCTCATGCTAGTATACCCCTACCTGGAGTAGTGACTGATGTAGTACACATAACAATAGGTGCAACAAACCGTCATGATAAGGGTGTACACACATATGCACACACAGAGTGTATGCATCATGGTCAGCTTCTGCACACCTAACACATTCTGTAGACACTGCATGTGAATGTACAGGACATAGGTCACATATTAGGCTCATGTACTGTTAATATATGTGGTGATGTGGTCCCATCACAGATCAAGGAAGGGTGCGTCATATCTATAAGGGTGTGTACACTCCCTATAGCCATGATATGATTTGATGGTTGTCAGTGTAATAGTATTGGATTGGTCATACATGGTCCGCTGATGTTGAGATCTGTAAAACTGACATCAGGCATTTACAAATGACATCTGTCCACATATCATCCCAGGTATGTGTTGCTAAAAATATAGGGGCTGTGACCATTAGAGCTGACATAACTGATACAGTACTACACATTCAGCAATGGGTTGCACACCTGTGAGGTTTGGTGCACAGTACATGGCAGGGTGCAGAACAGGTGCACAGGAATACTGCGTACATGGGTGCAGTGGTATCCAGGGGAAGGGGCATCACCTACTAACACAGCACATGCATCACAAACATGTATATTGCTGTTAGCATGGATTGACTATAGCTGCACTGCATGCTGTTGTGTACCAGATGTTATGCATGTTGACAGATGGGTAATAGGAGGACTGTGTGTACTATCATTGTGTAACATCACCTGTATATGTGTGCGCGTGTGTGTGTGCGTGTGTGTGTGCCTCAGTAGGTGGTTATTTTGTCTGTAGGGTCACTGGTGAAGTGGAGGGAGGGTGATGCATGTAGGATGTGTGTGTGTTTGTGTGGGTGTCCATGTATGCACATGTGTGATTGTGGGGTTGTTCATGCAGCAGTACTTCCCTTTGGGATCAAGCAGTACATGGACATGGACTGACACATGACACACCAGGAATACTTGTCATGTATGTAATCACAGGACAGATAATAGTATGATAAGGTCTGTAGCATGAAATATGCATTGGGAGGGAAGGTAGACACTAGGTATACCCTTAATATCACATTCGGCAGAGAGGTGACTGACAACCCACGAATACAGCACTACAGATGCATTGGGGAATTAGTAGACAGCACCAGGGAGTGTATGCATATATTACAGTTGTCACATGATAGGTTGATTAAGCAGCATATCTGGCATGTACTGAGCCATACTTACACATGACACTCCAGTGCGTGATATTATGGAGTGAACATAGTAACCCATCATATATAGGGGCTATGCTCTTGATGTCTGGATATACACAGGGTGAACACCGAATGACAGCAGTGAGGCCATTTAAAACCACTCCACTCAGGTCAGGGAGGTAACGGAGTAACAGGTCTTGTGTTGTGATCACTTGTCTAAGCATTTAGATGAGTGATACGTTAATGAGTGGTATTAATGAGTGTATGTTACCAAGTGTGATGCAGGATGGAGAACGCGTGGGAATAAATGTGGGACTGTCTGTAAAGTCATGGACAGGTAGGTATTAAGGTGGTATGTGTGTGTGTGTGTGTGTGTGTGTGTGTGTGTGTGTGTGTGTGTGTGTCTACTGTTAAGTAATGCTGTACAGGTCTCAAAGTACATTTCTTGTTTTCCCCCACAGATGGAGAGGTGGGACAGAGTCCCTCCTGCATGCACTCTGATGTCGGTGTCCATACAGACATCAAAGATGATGATAGTACTGTTAAGGCACAGGTTGGGTTGTCAGGGGCCGAAACAGCGCCATCATTTGACATCCCCTTTTAGCCACCCCAACTTCGCACACAGTTTCAGTGCCTATACATACCCCATCACCAGTGGTCGTGGCAGAGGGACAGCTGGCGTTTGGTGGCAGTGCACAGGAGAGTGTAGTAACCATGCCTATTGTGTCTGGTCACAGCAGGTATAGCCAGATGTCCGGCATGGTACCACATAGACAGATGTCCCAGGTTGCTCATGGTAGGGCCACTGATCATCATGCCCTTGGCAGATGCACCACAACTGGTACCAACAAGTGCATCTTTCAAGCTGTCATGGCAGCACAGGCACATATGGAACGTTACACCAGACACAGCCTGAGGCTGCAGAGGGCTGCTCTCACATCTGCAAGGACAACTTCCATGAACTGTCTGGTGCCATCCATGATTATACCAAGCTCATGGATAGATGGTCTGGTGAGATGATGGCCCTCATCGACCATGGTTTGTCAGTGCTTGAACGTGTGGTGAGGGTGCGGCGATGGCCGTGTGGACATAGGCCAGCAATGCCAACAGCTGGCAGTCAATGTGGATGTGCTGAGACACCAAAGGGCTCCTGTAGTGGCAGTACCAGCCCCAGCATTGTGGGGGGGAGTGCTGTCCACACCACAGCACAGCAGGCCAGGAGCATGTTGTCCTGCCCAGTCCAAGGAGGGACTTGGCTCAAGTGACATCTGTCATCATCAGGGGAGAGTAGCACATTGAGGCCTGTACCTGGATGTGCCCATGGAAACCTTGGCAGGCACAGTCCATGTGTCTGTGACCGGAGGCAGTGAACTGCACACCCTGCCAGGTATGGTCTGCAGCTGTCCACAAACACGTGTAGGGCAGCCACATGTCAGAACTGTGTGCATGCATACCCATCCACTATACGGACACACCTAGGGCAAATTTATACCTACACACACACCACATCACCATGCCCAGTTCACCTCATTACACCCCTCACCCACACACATGATGTCAAATGTATGGCCCACCCTCGGCTTCTGGCAAACCAACAACACACCCTGTGCATATGATGATACCTGTGCCACATCCCTGTCATCCATAACATCGATGCAGGGACAGGCTAATATGGTTCTGATGCACACGGTGACTGTACTACAGTGTACCAAAGTACTGCAGTTTAACACGTTGTCAGGAGAAAGTTTAATGCATACATGTCAGGTAGTGTAGTCGTCCAGCAATGATGCATTATGCTGTTAGCAACACTGGTTGATTGTGGTCTCCATAATGTTATCCATTGTGTTATAGGTGTACATGTGTCAGCACGAGGATGGTCTGCAGTCATATTCCACAATGAGGTATGGCACTGTGGTGACACCATGGCTGTGACATATCTGGGGTACAGTTGAACACATGTCACATGTTTGTCTAACAGTTATTGCTTGTGCCACATGGACAGATGACCTGCTGGGATGTGTATAATATGCAACCTGATGTAGACCATCCACATACACGCACAATTTTACTTGGCAACACTTGGACTAGACCCTACCTAGGTATGTAGGGCTACTGAAGTGTGTGGCTTTCATTGTACACACCACACAGTATTTAGAGTGAGGTGTGTTCCAAGTTACATGTTACATGCAGTACATCCCCAGACATGTACAGTATGCTATTGGGGGGTGTAATGGGTGTATATGAACAATACATAGTGTGACATACCTTCAGATACACATTAACAGACACATAATAGGCAGACACATGTCCAATAGACCTGGGCCTATCGCTGCTAACTAACTTGACCATGTGCCCAATGTGTTACAGGTAGGCTGCACACAGCACATGCATAATTGGGCTGGATTGTGGTATTAGTTACCTGTATGGTTGATGGTGACAGTATTAACCATAAAGTGGTACATTGGACATATACTGAGTGTACCTTGGTGTAATGACAGGGTACACAGCACCCACATCCCCCAGTGGATATTGTACTCCCTTAAACCCATGATGACACTCTAACATACCCACCATCACACATTGCCCACAACTGCGATACAATCCATTGTATATCCCATCAGTGCTACTACAGGGATATGCATCTAATGTACATGCCACTGGCATAGTAGGGTGTTGCATTGTCATGCCTCACCTATGGGCAGCAACAACACTATTACTACTACTGTGTGGCAATGGGTATTATAATAGGAGTATGTGGCCTTGGAATGCTGTGCCCTACAGATATACGGACATGCACACATACACACACATGCCAGAACTCAATGGGTATCCCATGCCTATCGACCCGTTTGTACAACACTGTTGTGCTGGTACTACAAGGCTGGTGAAGCCGGTATGGAGAGGAGCGTAACAGGGTACATGTAATGTCCCATACAGCAGCAGCCACAACAGACTATGGCAATGGGTGTTACAGTGGTTGTGAAGGCCCTCATGGAATTCCCAAGTACAGGTGTGCTAACACAGAGACACTGTTATACTCAGTAATACACACGTACACATGTGTCAGTTCAGGGGTGCATTGTTGAAGGTGGTCATAGCTGTGTACCTAGCTATTGTCCATGGAAAGATGGGTTGCATAGGGGATGTGTGTACAGTGGTATCCTGCCACCTGCCATGTGGCAGCAGGCAATCTATCTACAGACACTACTGTGGTGACCCTTAGGGTGAGAGTGACATGCATCAGCCAAACCTCTGGATGCCTCCTGCACATGGTCACTGAGGTGATCAAGTTGACATGTATGCAACGTGTATTACAACACATGGTTAGTGTCTATGATGGAGACCTGAACCCAAGCATGTTCTGTTGACTGTGGTAGTGTAGTGGAGGTACCCGAGGCAAGTGGTGCGTACAGGGTGTTGTCTCCTATATGTGCCAGTTCTTACACAGCTGGGTAGACATGTCAGTGTTAATCAAGCATAGGTTGCCTGCACATATCCCAGCTAGATACCTGCCATCTGCACATCTGTACAGGGAATGACAGTCATCAGCTTGGCAAGTAGCTATGCAGTAGGATGAATGTGTTGAGAGATAGACATTTGACAACAATATGTATACCAAAACTACATGTTGGAAGCCCTCACTAACATGTGCTGTACAGACGGTAGTCTACAGTTACATTCCACATGTCGGATCATTATCCAGTAGGGGATATATACTGTGACACAGCTCACACACCAGAGATACAACAGGGAGGCCTCAGAGTCCAGCTATGGCTGCAGGTGTGCCTGTTGTCAGTACTACATTTAGTACTCTACTCTTGCCTGGGAAAACACTGTCAACAGTAGTACCACCATGATACATTACATGCCAGTGTTACAGCATGTACCCTGGGATAATACCCCTGTATGTAACACATTCCCATGTATAACAGTGCTGTACAGGCCTCATATACTTCTGTGTCCCAGACATGACACTCACACCCCTTTCTACTGTAATGACAGCACATAGGCACATGTATTGTACATGGCATTACATACACTTATTACAATTGTCATTACCCAGCTATGTTATCGGACTGGGTGGTGTGAACTGGTTACCAGGGATAGGCCATGCTTAGCAGGTATCAACATTGCTCCAATATAACAGCTAAGCTGATTTGCGCACTGGTAAGCAAAGCCTACACTGTGTAAGCACCCATACGTTTACCCATATCTTAGCACCTCTTAGCTTCTCGCAAACCTGTGCAAACACACTTAAAGCTGCTCAAAACTGCCTTAACCACTCTGCATCCCACAGCCCTTGTTCTGCCCAGCAAAAAATGAACAGCCCTTGCAGGTCTTGAACCCAGGACCCTGTACACTATAGTCACAACACTTAACCACTACACAATGTGAAGACAGTTGTTGCTTTTCCAATATATCTGACAATACACATATTGCTTAGTATTGAACAATTGCCTTTATTTCCACAATTGTGTAGTACTTCTTATTAATATGACTGTTGCATCACATACGTTGTTTTATCATAATGTACAAATATCAGATACATACGGTGAGATACATCTGGGAGGGTATACACAACCATGCTGTTTACACATGACAGGAATATGTACATATATGTGGATATATGTCGACATGGACATACACATGTATAATCATACATATGTCTGCATACACATTAGTATAGTGCTTCATATATATATGGCCATGTGTAGATCTCTTTGTGTGTGTGTGTGTGTGTGTGTGTGTGTGTGTGTGTGTGTGTGTGTGTGTGTGTGTGTGTGTGTGTGTGTGTGTGTGTGTGTGTGTGTGTGTGTGTGTGTGTGTATGTATATATATATATATATATATATATATATATATATATATATAGATAGATATAGATAGATATATGTATATATAGCTATATATGTATGCACATCTGATGTGTACAGATACGCCTATTTATGTAGATATATATGTATATATCTATAGCTATATGTGCAAATATATCTATCCTGAAATACCTATTACTGTCAATATATATGTAGATATCCATCAGTATTTGTGCATATGTATCTCTATCTGTATATGTGTAGACATATATTGCTGTGTGTATATATATATATATATATATATATATATATATATATATATATATATATATATATACATATATATACACACATATGCATATCCATCTAGGTATGTTGATATGTATATGTGCATATATCTATATAGATATATTGATAATTATATACACATATATGTTCACCATATGTCCAGAACATGGAGTGGAGTCCTACCCCAGCCCCAATACTCCTAATCTCTTAGTGCAAGGGGATGTCAGGTATGTATTGCAGGTATATAGACTGTAGACTGTTGCTCCTGTAATAGAGGTTGAGTTAACAGACATGTTGTATGTGGAAGGTCACATCTGCTTTTAAGATGTGCACCATTGGCTACTAACAGACATCCTAAGGACATCATAGTACAATACCACTGCTAGCACAGTAATAATCCTGTGGACTACAGCAGAGATATGGCCAATAATTGTGGACAGTCTGACACACTCTGGTCAGTCCAGGGGTATACACGGAATCCCTTAGTGCAAGACATGTGGACCAAGCCTGTCAATGTGGATGGTAACAGCCATGTGGATGGGCATATCACGTAAATACTGGAATACATTTGCCCCCTTAGGTTATGCATTCACACACTCCTGTCTGTCATGACACATAATAAACGCTGGTTCAGAGGCCACATGGCTACATACTACCCACTAGCTAGTGACATACATCTGTACAGCATCCCACTGCTTTGTCAGAAATAAATGACAGTTATTGTGGCCCATATCTGGACATAACATCACACTGGGTAAGTACACTAAGCTGCTAGGCATGTAACAAAGCACTGTGCAGGCTACAGGCAGACTGCCACAACACTGGTCTATATTTCTTATGAGGGAATACACAAGTACCTGCAAATATAGCAGGCTCTACAGGCATGTCACAGCACAGAGTAACAGACACCTGTGTGAAAGTGCATAACCACAACCAATGTGAACACAGCCAAAGCCACATACGGTAAGCTAGCTTAATATTACAGGATATGGACTGTCTGATCAACACCATCCTCATATGTGCCACTCACACACTAACCCTATATATACTGGGCCCCTACACAGTGTGGTCCGATGCCTGTCTGTGGTATGGGACATGTGTGTGTTTTGCCCTATAAACATGTAAGCCGATAGGGTGCCATACACTGGAGCAGCATGTAACATCAGATAGAATAGGACCAAGAACAATGACATCTACCACAGTCAGTACACAGGCCAAGGTACGTATTCGCAATATATACACTGTCGACAATCACCATAAGTGCACAGACCTCATTACTGTACACACAACCACAGACTGCCCAGGTTATGTCCTCAAATGTAACCCCTACTATACATAACATGTGTAGCAGTCTGATATCTCACTGGCTTGTTATCAGATATGATGTCAATAAATAATGGTGTACAAAACATATGCACCTCATACTGTATGACATATGTACAAAGGTTGACAAAGCTGTGGGTGGAGGCACAAACACAAGGCCAGTATTGACATGTTGCTGTGATAACCTCATACATTTACTGCTGTAGCAGGGTTTGTTGTGACATATGTCCTATGAGGGATATGAAGACAGACTCTATCATGGCTGTCACCCTGTACTGACTGCAATCCTCACACTATACTTCTGCAGTTCTCAGATAGGTGCTCTGTGAGTAACACAAGAAACAAAAGGCACCACACACTGCCCATTCTGTACTTGACCCTACATATGGGGGTTTCCTCAAAAACATAGCACTGTCATGACAGGTATTTAAACATGTAGACCAGCCATATCCACACACCCTGTTCAACTGACATTACTCCAAATGCAGAATAGCAACACTTACATTCTTTAGTCATGTCAGGCACATTCTTCTCCTGTGTGTTGGCCTATTCCCACAGTGTATGTTGTTAGAGGTAAATCCTAAATCCATCTGTGATGCTGTTTGCCAAACACCAGATCTAGGTCCTGCTCACAGTGAATGAAGATTCCCAACACCAACATGATTTCCCTAGATATTGGAGTGTGTTTCCATGCAATTGGCTATGGGAATGTTACCACGGCTGTTCCACATGCAATCAGCTAGAGGAGGGCTGCAATTTGTGCAGAGGCCATCAGCTGATCATGAGCATCACTTACAAAACACATGCTGCTGCCTAAGCAAATCAGGTGTAGTTCTCCACATCCACCAGAGAGGGAGTGAGAGAGACAGAGACAAAGTAAGTCAGTGAGGGTGTTAGAGAGTAAAACCTAAGCATGTTTGTGTCACACACCTACCAGCACAGGCTTTCAAACCCCTGACTGACTATGTTTTGCTATCATATGTCTATGCAGTTATTGCATGCGCCACATAGCTTACATGTTGAGGAGCTGTCCAAATGTATATGTGATGGTGAATGACATCTGCAACAGTGATATGGTAGTGATATGGTAGGTGTAGTACACGTGCTTGTCCACATGAACAGGTGTCAGCATCAACAAAGCCAAACTCTCTCAGGGACTCACACACATTGACACACTTGGCAGGGTCAGGAATACACTTCCTAGTTAGTTTGCCACAATACGGTACTGTGCAGGTATTACGTGTACCACAGGGGTTATCTGCAGGTTATAAGGGCAAAGGGTATGTGAAGGTGTCTGACATCAGCATGCTTCAGTATGCTAATGGGAGTTGTAGTGAGTGTGAATGTGGTCCAAAGCATCATACACCACACACACAGACACAGGGTGCCAGTTCTGACATGCATGCATGCATTGCTTCATGGATGTGTAGCGGTTGACTGTGCCAGCAGGCTATACAAGGCTAGGTGAAGGGTATACCTTGACATCAGGACACATGACAATGGTCTGCAGTGTGGCTCAGGGGTGTAGTGTCTGGATTGGCCCACACAGGTGGCTATTGTATTCACCATCCAGTCACCTGGGTAACTATTGTTTGTGGCCATTGCTGTGCAATGCTTGCCATGTATGTGTTCTTTAGTCCATGACATGGACACTGTCTGGGATGTGCACACGTCCCACATGCATATACAGTGACACGTGGAACTGTACCTGGGGTGTCTGGCCCATGTTGTGTACACAGACTGTTATTTATCAGATGTGCCTGTCCTGGCCTCATGTGGCGGGAACTGGTAATGGTCAGCAGGTTGACACTGCACCTACATCGATAGCATGATACAGGTATTCCCTGCTGTCAGTGGCATCTGTCCATATGGGGCATGTGTTTAAGGCATAGTATGTCCTTTGAGGGTCATATTTGAAGGCACACTGTATGTACATGCCTATTGTACTGATGGACAGGGTGCCAAGCCCTCTGTAGTCCACTGCAATCACACCATGGTTACCATCTGTGGGCAATATGCAGGGTACTACCAACATAGCGGTTCTTGTCTAGGCAAGTGTGTTTGTGCATGAGACATGGGTTGAGAGTGTTCTCTGTGTAATACAAGGGTTGCTAATTTTGTTCACCAGGCCTTGATGCCACCCCAGCCTCTTGGCTATTTCACATCTGTTATCCTTGTAAGGTGGACATTGTGACATATAATAGGGCCACCGTATAAGAAATTTTCAAAACCCACTCCACAATGAGTCCAGTTGTTACACACTCACAGCCACTTCCACACTGGATACGAATGACAAACACAGACACTCACACACACACACACACACACACACACACACACACACACACACACACACACACACACACTTACAATATCTGGGATTAGAACTCCTAACTAGTTTATTACACTACAGCATTACACAGTTATAGGGCACGTCATGAGGATTATTGGAGTACTCCTTCCCCACAGGTGTATTTCACTGGGGAATGACATCAGCAGGCTTGCCAAAGAAGGTCATTGGATGTTGTAGTGACTGTGAATGGCCTCAAAAGCAATGCACCCTACACAGACAAAGAAACACACACACAAACATGCACACTTGCCTTGTGTGGGAAGAGAACCCCTACCAAAGTACTATATCACACTACAGCATTACACTGTTATAGGACGCACCACAGAGACTACTGGGTTACTTCTTTCCCAAAGGTGTATTTCACAGTGAATGACATCAGCAGGCTTGCCAAAGTAGGGCATTTGGATTGTAGTGAGTGTGACTACCCTAAAAAGCATTGCCCCTACACAGACAGAGACACACACACACAAGTTGCCAAGTCTGGGATTAGAACTCCTACCTAGCTAGTTACACTACAACATTACTCAGCTTTAGGATGTGCCTCAGAGATTACTGGGATACTTCTTTCTTAAAGGTGTATTGCAAAGTGGATGACATCAACAGGCTTGTCATAGTAGAGCTATGGGGAGGGCAGTGTGTGTGGATGGGCCATAACTGATTCATTTAGAGGTAGACACACCACACGCAGGTTTATATTCTGCAGGTGCGTGTATACAACTGCTAGATGACTACTGTCCTGTACAGTCATGTTGCATAGCTAGCACTTGCACCACAGAGTCTGTAATGCTGACAGATACCAGTGGCTAATTTCTACAGTGAGTGACATTTACACATAGTGCAGTTGTAGCCATTTGGCTGTGCGCTGGGTGGGACAGGCGTCATGATGGACGGCTCTTTGTCACTGTCACTCTCTTCCACACATCTATGTATTTCTACTTTTCGCATATTATAGTGAGTTGTCCTTGGATATATGTATGTATTCCTATCCAATGTGTGTGCAAAGCATGACTGGTGCATACCGAGGAGTGTATGCACTAACATCTGTAACTGTCAGATATATATGGTCCACTGTTGTTGGCAGACATGGGCTTCATTTGTTTAAGTGTGTGAGCATGCCCAGTATGACCTTTCAGTATGTTGTTGTCTGATATTGCCTTTGTTTCTCTAAATGTTTGAGCATGCCCAGTATGCCATTCTGTATTGAATGTGTGGATCCATTCCAGGTATTTTGTACTCCAGTGCAGACCTTTGTGTTCTACACCTACAGGTAGCAAACTGTTTCTGCAGGATATCTGTAGATCAGTTGGCAATATGGGGTCAATATGTGCAAAGGATAGTGTGTACTGTAGGTGATTGTGTCTGTGCTGCTTCTGCTACATTGTACTGGTGTTAGCAGAGATATTCAGACATGTGTACTGTTATACACGGTGATGTTTTATGTCCTCAAGTACTGTCACAATGATGTCCTGGGGAACACAAAGTGAATGCAGCTGTGTCCAGTATCATGGGCAAACACCTACGTATTCATGGAAAGTTATGCCATCCTGGAGGGGGAGCTGCAGACACTTACTGCTGGGTCTGTGTATCCAGGTCAGCACCTTGGTACAGTGCTGGCAGAGGATCTCATACTTGTACATTGATCGGTATGACAGTATGGCCTTATCTTCCTGTGGCAATACCTCACAGCTGTACAGATTCACACAGGTTACCCAGAGGCAGGGGTCATAAGTCAGGACATTACCCCTATTGTGGTGTATGGGCAAGTTTGTAGCCATCCATTTTTGTGTTTGTAGCCAGGGATAGTATGTGCACACGGCTGTGTGTTGGACATTGAACATTCCATGCTGCCCATGCTCCCACCCCCCACTATATTATTCTATCATCTTCCATAAATTATGCATAGATTCTCTGATACTTTCCCTAAAGTTATCACATCATCAAAGCTGTGTTTTGGTGTTGGTCCACAGATCATGCAGTGGGACATGGTGAACATGTTACTGGTTTTTGTCCACATGTCCTTACATATGGCTTATGTGGAGTGTGGTAACATACATTGGCAGTACGGGTGAGACACAGGCCTTTGGCAGAGGCCTGTAGGCCATTTGGTGGTGATGCAGGATAGCTGTAGCAGGCCATTTCATTCTGTCAGTCCAACAGTCCCAGACTGCCATACAGTATATTCCCCTGGGGTGACAGGGTACGTATGCTAGGTGTTCATGCCAATAATTTCTATTAGTATTGATCAGGTGGTGTGGATGCTGGCAGGGTGATACTTACAGCTAGGGACACACCTGCATGGGACACCTGCACTGCATGCTGCATTCTTTTGCTATTGTCATACTCCAAACAAACAGTAAGGCAGAGAGCTCGACGTAAAGCCAATAAATATTAATTTGATAAAATCACAAATAAAATGAGCACTTTCAGGCCATATGCCCTTCATCAGATAAAACAGAGAACTGAATACTTCATATTTAAAATATCAAACATACTATCACAACTCAGTATTTAAATATGAAGTATTCAGTTCTCTGCTTTATCTGATGAAGGGTATATGGCCTGAAAGCTCTCATTTTATTTGTGATTTTATCGAATAAATATTTATTGGCTTTACGTCGAGCTCTCTGCCTTACTGTTTGTTTGGACTGTTGCTTTGTTTTTGGCAGAGTATCTTAGTGCTGAAGGAATTTTATTCTTTGTTTTGGACTTTCATCTATTGTCATACTCAGGTGGGGGTCATATTGTACTCATTCCCAACAGCAGGGATACGAACAGAGAGGTACCCTTTGAGTGAGCTGGTTGCATGTGTGCTATGGACACTACTTGCATCTGACTCACAGATATGCATGGGACATTCCAGTTATGCTGGCTTGTGCAGGGACATCACTTTCCCAATACATCAATCCTATCACCTTAGTGATCTGCAAGTGTTCGGCCAGATGACATTGGTATTCCCTACTACAAGCCCAGATAATGTGATGCATACCTGTATGTACAATTCCAAGGGTGTGTCCATTTCACAGTTACACATTATATACTGTACGTCTGGGGTACTTTTCCGTGTGTACAGCTTGAATATTTAGCCCAACAGTCATGCCATGTCCATCTTTCAGATGTTGACACATATTACCACCATACATTTACAATGGCTTACTGCTAGCATGTGTTATACTGGGGGTGATTGTCTTTGGTACTGCAGTTATGAGGAGTTGGCCCTGTCATCGGCAGTAGTGGGCAATAGCCACCAGGTCAAACCTCAACATGCATACATACTGACCACTCTCATACAATATGAAACACACACTAGCCTAAGACACAAATGCCTGCATATTGTTCAAATGCTACAATCTATCCTGCTACTTTGGCCACCTCTGGTCATCTGTGCTCCACTGGCACTATACCTACACATACATTTTACTACATGTCTACATCGGATTGGGGGTGCACACCCGACTGTTACTACATTTCTACATAGGATTTGGGGGGCACACCTGACTGTTACAACGTGCATATAATGGACTGGGGGGCACACCAGACCATTGCTACATTTCTACATAGGATTGGGGTGACACACCTGACTGTTACTACATATCTACATCGGGTTTGTGGGGGTGCACCTGACTGTTACTACATTGCTACACAGGATTGGGGGGGTACACCTGACTGTTCCTACATTTCTACATAGGATTGTGGGGCACACCTAACTTTTTCTACATTTCTACACAGGATTAAGGGGGCACACCTGACTGTTTCTACATTCCTACATGGGATTTGGTGGGGGCACACCTGACACTTGTACACATTTCCTATGACTGTACTGGTATGCCAGGTACTCCATTTCATTCTGTTTTCTAACCTGTCATGCTGACTAGAGGCATATCAGTGTACTACATGTCTTAGGTCTGATTGATCTAAATATTAGTTTCTGACTTCATACCCTTCAGAACTAACATCCCACTGCCTGACCTAATGTAGTCTGTCTGTGTAGACCTGGTAGGGGGAGGTTATCCATAGGCATCATTCAGAGGCCTTAGCACAGCCTTTGTTTGTGTTTGTCTATACCTCTCCTGCTGGCTGAGACTGTTGGGTATGTGAAACTCCCTGACTGGCATGTGTGTGTCATATGGACACACATGTGGCCCAGCACATTTCCTGCAGTGGGTTTTTTCACCATGTGTAGTACTGGCTACCATGGTGACACCAGTACTTGTTACAGATCTCATGCTGCCACTATAGGTGTCTACTATCTGCTGGCATCCCATTCAGCCACCTGATTCCCTTGCTTGCTCACATCCATACCATAGATATAAGTTTTCACATACTACTTCATTCAGCAATTGGTAAGGCGAGTGACTTAACTTGTGGGTGTGCCAGTATTGAGGATGGTGCTGGAGGGCTGCCTATTTTGGATGCACATAGCACACTCTCTATACTTGGTTGAGTACAGGTAGTGTCATGTTTGGTATCCCTTTTACTGCATGTGCGAGTCAGAGGGAGGTGTCATTCTATGGGTCCTTCCTGTGTCAGTGTATGTGCTATGCATTGCCTCTTTGCCAAGGCCAGGGCATACTGAGCATGCCTCCTTCTGCATACTGGGTCAGGCTCAGATTGTTCCTCCTCTGAGTTACTCTGTGCCTGTGCACACCTTGGCAATGGTAGGGTGGCTATGTGGCCCTGACCCATGCTGTTCCTGCTGTAGATGTTTCCGCAGGATCATATTTTGTAGCATGGCACATACAATGACAATTTGAGTACATGTAGCTGGGTAGTACTGCAAGTCTCTACGGATGTATCCAGGCACCAGAATCGTGACTTGAGCATCCCAAACAAACACTCTATTACAACTTTGGTCTGTGCGTGTGCCTCATTATGGAGTTCTTGTTCGGGTGTGTGTGCATTTCTGATGGGTGTCATCAGCTACGGCTCCAGTGCATAACCAGCATCCCCCACTAGATGACCATAAGGGATGTCCCCACTGGCAAATCTCTGGTACAGCTGTGTCAGATGCCAGATGTGCGAATTGTGATAGCTTCCAGGGCAGCCAGCACACACATTCGTTATAAAGCCCTGGGCATCGCACATGACCTGGCAGTTGATGGAGGGGAAGCCCTTGCGGTTGATGTAGACCCTACCCTGCTCACCGGGTGGTGCTTTGATGTATATGTGAGTGCAGTCTATAGTACCCACTACCTCAAGGTATTCTGCTAATTGGTGGAAGAGATGCATATTGCTGGCCAATGCCTCACTGGTGTTGGGGAAATATACATGCTCACCAGCATGTGCTGACATGGCATCCAGGAACTGGTGGTGTACCCTGGATGCTGATGCCTGTGAGATTCCCATGATATCCCCAGTTGGTCTTTGGAAGGTACCTGTAGCTAGTATTCTTAGGCCTACACATACTTTGGTATCCACTGGGATAGGTTCCCCTCTGTTAGTTCTGTGTGTGAGACGTAGTCGGCACAGCTCAACAGTTTGCTGCAGGAGGTCCCTGTCTACCCTATAGCGCTCCACTATCTTCAGCAAATGTAGCCCCTGGTAGGTTACCCTGGGTCTGTACAGTCTTCTCCGTCTCCTCACTGTGGGCTGGTCGACGGCATTCTCATCCTCACCACCCTCAGCCTTTTCCACATGTTGTTGTATGATAGCTATTGCAACCCCTATCATTTTGTTGCTTTTGTTTGTTAAAAATTCCCCACTTGTATACACCGGTGATGTAGAGTATGTGGGAAAAAACAGAAGGAAAGGTGTTTGTATACTTTATAGTAATGTTCTGGGCTGGGCTACTGCCTATGTAATTGGCTGATTCTGATACATTTAACCTGTCAGCTATGCTAGTTCTCCTTGATTACCTTCCTACTGCAGTTTTCCCTTCTCATTGCCTTCCTGTTTAAGCCTGGGGGTGCACAGTGCAAACACAGTTCTCAAATGTGTACAGGGCTGGTATTTCCTGGTTTTCTTTTTTTTTTCCTTTACAACCCGGTGCGTGGCGCGCACACCTGATTAGGCAATGTAAAGAGTGCTAAGCAGCCTCAGACACACCCCCTTGCTTAGCTCTGCTAAGTTAAGGGCAAACCCGAGCCGCAGGCTCCAATCCGCTTACAGTATGCCTGACACATACCCCCTATGATGTCAGCTAACTCCTAGGCTTGCACCAAGCTATTCCTGCTCTTACACTGTTGGGTGGTGACTAGCATGCAGAGGAAATCTGGGATTCAGTATCATTCCCCTCATTTACATAGGATTGCCTGCTGATGCATAGTTACAGGTCCCACACTGAGCCTCCCCCCTTAGTAACCACTATTCACTGGCCATGTTGTCTTCTGCCTGCTATTGAGTATAATGGCAAAATAGTGATTTTGTTTGGAATGCTTATTTTAGGCCTTTTTTTTTATTTTTCGCCCAATCCAGTTTGCGCGACACTGTCCTATGCTTAAACAACTGAGACTGGCTAAAAAAAATAAAAGTTGATTTTTTTTATTTTTGCAACTGTTTTCCATGCCAATGGCCATATATTTGGCCATTAGCATGCTTTTTACTTAATAGCCACCCTTTATTTGGAGCTGTCATGGCTCCATTTTGTAGTTTGCAGAAATGTACTCGGTTACTGGCTGTATACATTTCTGCAGATTACACTAGTCCTGCACGACCAGCTTCCAACTTCCTGGATTGCAAATTCACCTCATTTGCATGGATTTCACCTGCAAATGGGATAATTTGCATTCAGGGGCTGAGTCCGTTCAGGACTAGTGCAGGAGCGCTTGTGCGCATCCCTACAGCTTATTCCTGGATCACACAGCAGACATATTGCGTGCTGGAGCTCCTGCACTAGTCCTGCACACCGTGCAGCACTTGCTGAATCTGTGGGTACAGCATGGCATAACTAGGAGGCTGTACTCCTGATGTGCCACTTACATCATGAGACACTAAACTCAGGCCAGTTCTGTCTGAGTTGCTGGCAGTTTATGTTTATGATAATTATCATTTGGCACTTATAAGATGATAATCATTGGTTCTGTGTTTGCACGTTTACATCATGTATCTTACTTAGAAAAAATCATTAGTACTTAAGTATATACATTTCTTTTAAAAGTATATGCCACCTATAGTCACTATTTACAGTTTAAAAGGCTTTGTTTCTCAACCTGCTTATTTTGCCATATCCAGCACCTTATTTTACTAACCTTGTAACTGGTAAATTTTAAAAGATTGGTCCCCAAAAATAGTTTCTAGCTGTTTTTTATTATTGTGTTTAAAAGTGAGTAATGCAAAAATGGATCAACATTTTTCTATGACATTTTAGGAAAAATATCTATAAAACACCTTTAGACTGGATTCCTACCAGCAAATTCAAAGGAGCAGGAGCAGTTTGCATGCTAATGTAAAAATAATAAGATCCACTTGTACACAGAAACAGATACTTGCAACAAAGTTTTACATGTCTTTCAGAGTTTTTACGTATTTTAATATGAAGGGAACAGAAAACACTTTTGTCAGCTGACAGTTCTATAAATACCGTAGGTTATTAATTTCCACTGACACTTCTGACCAGTGTTTCATGAAAAGATCCCTTCTCCATGTCATACTTATTTACTACTGGTTCTCCTCCTATGGCAAAATCAAAGAATATTCCTACACAGTGCCACTGATCACACAAATGAGTTTGCTATCACTGCATGTCAGTAAACAATCCTGACAGACTGAAAAAACTGTCACTTGCCTCTTGTAATTATATATTATTTTGTGGATCAAAGTAAAATTGTTATGTGGAGTCCATTCCAATGTACTCCATACTGTATTGTATGTCAGTGAGAGTGGGATATTGTCTCACAGTTTTCTAATCTTTCTGCAACTGCATGCAATACTACAGGATAATGTAAAACATTTGTAGAATGATAGAACAAAAAAAACATAATGAAGATCTTTGCATGATTTCCATTATAGCATTCTGCATATGTTATACATTTTTATTGCAAAAAAACAAAAGTACACAGGGAATGTCTAAGCCAGCACTGGTATTCACAAACTTTAATCCAGCCATGTAATACACAGTACATTCATAAGCACATACACTGTATTAAATAGCGTTTCCGTCAAAGTTCCATAGACTTCATCAGATGCATAACATTGGCCATACCTCATGCAGATGGGCCTGGAACTTGCATCCCTGATGTACCCATAGGTGAGTAACTCATTAAATAGTGCAGTTCAGAAAAATTGAAGGTACGCACAAATAAATCACTTTATAGAATAAGGTATATCCAAACCTCTCAGCTGTCCCCAATTTTGTCTCAAAATGTTGCTCTCTCCCTAATAATCTCTGTGCAAAAAAGCAAATTTGGAAGAAAACATGGAGAGTTTACAATTAATAAATAATTGTAATGATAGGAGTTATAGATTACTTTTAATTTCAGAAATGCATGTAGCTTTTATTATTTTGTCAGCTGCTCAAGTTAACAGTACTGATATTAAACAAGTGTCCCTTTTTTGACAGGTTCCCAGCTGTATTGTGTGGCTATTTTATATTTTTCCATCACATTTTTGGTCCGTTTTTCATAAAATTGTGGTTTTCTGGCAAATTACTGGAAAATCATTAAAGATTGAAGTTAGAAAATAATGACAGACATTTGAGTTTCTGATTTCATACCCTTCAGAAAATTCATACTATTGCAATACATACTATTCTATTATCTTTCTAAGTTTATAACAGCAGTATTTAAAAATTGTCCTTATTTTTGGGCCTTTGTCCAACTTCTGTTTATGGCTTTGTCCAGATTTCTTGCCCTGAGGCTGAGAGGTATGACAAATTTGTCAGGGCCACCACCATCAGCCAAAGACATTTCAAATTGTGACATACTTGTTTCACCCCACTCCCCAAATGTAGTAACTCTGGATGTGTCCAAGCAAGGCAAGTAGCAGTTATGCAGCGTAAGTATACAGAGTATCCCCCCATCCAAGGTAGGCACAAGTATTACAGTGGCTTTTCATCTGTCCTTGATTTTGCAGAATGTTCTGGTTTTCTGTCATATTTTTATACTGTTGATTTATGCTGCTTCTTATTCAGAAAATGCATGTTGTTGCAGTGCCTATTGCTCTGTGTTTAAGTAGCAATGCTTTAATCACCATCAGGTAAGCTTGTCTGAGACTGTAAAATGCAAGTAAGCTTAATAAGCATACTGTTAAAGAATTACCAACATTGAAAGCCTTTTTGTTGTTGTCATGCAGAGAATATTTATATAACTAGATAGCGTATAAGCCTTAGGTATTGAAATACATATGACAGTATTTGTGATAAAGGAAGGGATTACAGTATTTTCAGAAGCTCATTACTTTTGTTGGAGACTTGCAGTCATATTTGCAGGCTTTACCCGTAAACTAAACAGAATGCCAATCTATCATGTGTGGTCCATAACCTGTGCAGTAATCATTTAAGCAATTTATCTTGAGTTTGTTTCTTGTTTGCTGTTCATTTTTTACTTTGATCATGTTTTCCCCATGATACAAGTAGACAGTTGTTATCAGGGAGCAGGTTTTTTTGGATAAGAAACATTTTTACAAGTGGGGGTATCACAGAGATTGCTATTTTCAGCATGTTGCTTGATGCTTTTATAAAGATGAATATAAATTATAATTAGAACTGCATTGCAAGGAGAAGTGGTTTGAGTTGAGTGCTGCTTGTATTTTTATACTTGATTTTGACTGGCATTCCAGTAATGTATTTAAAAAGTAATTTATTTTTTCATGCCTCAAAACCATTTTGTTTCCATCTAGATATTAAGTAAGCTGTCATGTAGCCAGTGCATTGAAATATTTTTTTTTTCTTCTACACTACATTTTTTCTTGATTGGACCCTCATAATGATGGTTTGGCACCCAGGGCAGTGTATTTAATTAAAGTCCCAGTTTTTGTAGTTGTCAGCACAGCTCCGCCCCTTTTTAGTTGGCCACACCCCTCCCATTGGTCCCACCCATTCAGCTGCCTCCTGCAGCCCCCCTTTGATTTGAAGTCACCAGCCACCACTGTATAAGCATGAGTACCCAGTTATTAAGTGCAACGGTTTCCATGGTTCAATGTATTCCTGATACAATGTTCAAGTTGCAATCAAGTATTTAATGGCATAGTGGGCTAATACAATATATATTTAAGGGGATTCTGATCTACTGAGTACTTCTGTCTGTTTAGCCTTATGCAGGTGGTTTTGACATAATGATTAAGCTCTTCACCTCTCAAGGACAAGATATAGGGTTTGATTCTGTTCTCGGGTTTCTGGCTAGGCTTAAAATCTCCCTTTAGAGCAGTCAGTTTATGAATCTATACACTCCTTCCTAGTATGATGTCTAACAGATGCTGTAGAACATATCCTGTTCTTTATAAAGAGTTGTGATGCAAGAAATTCCACTTAGTTGTGACACTTTCACAGGTTGAGGGGTTTGATCATGTAAGTGCTTCAGTCCTTTTTAACCCTGGCCATATTTATTCACACACACTGGTGATGCTATCAAGTTAAACGTGTGCTTTCTGACAACTGTTGTAGAAGCTTTTCTATGGTGTCATCACTTAGTGCATAAGTCAGGTGACTGAGAGATAGGCAGGCTGCATTTCAAGTCCAGTGCATACTTCTTATAGGTGTGTAAAAAACAACTAAAAGCATGAAACACGGCTTTCTGAACAGATGTGATGTGAACTATTCTACTTGGTTAAGACATTTTCACAGGTACAGATTTCTGATCACCCAAGGGTTGTAGTCCCTTTTAACCATGGCCATGTTCATTCACATAGGTCAGTGTTGCTATTACCTCAAATGTCTCCTTTCTGACTACTAGCATATAAGTTTTTTTCTGTGGCATTGATAGTGCGTAAGTCAGATGACTAAGAGTTAGGCAAGCACAGGTTCAAATATATGATGCTGTACCTTGTGGAATGGAAACACTTGTGCTAATAATGCCATTTATTTGTTTTCCCTGATATCACCTAGCCTGTTCCTCTGAAATATATTTTGTAATGAAGTCTTCCATAAGTACTCTTGCCAATATCCTACTTTGGTGAATATATCCTTGAACAAAATCAGGAGTTCATACAAATCTATGTAAATTTGTTCATCCTGATATAAAATATTCTATATCCTAGAAATGTGCTATTCAGTCACATTTTCCCCCACTGCTACTTCAGTGGTCTAGAACATATTAATGATGTAGGCAGGAGTTCAATCTCAACTCTGCATTTTTGTCTTTTAGAGCTGTCATCTGTTGCATTCCACTGAATGTAAGTTATCTTGCAATATGTGTGCATACATTATGCAGGGAATGATAGCATCTTCTAACATAATTTATTTATCTGTATTCTTCTGCCAGTGTGTTGAGATGGCCACTAGGTGAATATGTGGTCTTAATAGCTATAATGACTTATTTGATTGATCCATGTAGTTATGCATGGACAAGTAATGTTTTGGTGGGGGACTTGCAATATGACTGCTTCACTAGCTACCCTTATTAAGGAATTTATATGATACATTACAGTGGGGGAGTTCTGGGTTCATTTCTTTTGTGGTATGTTACTTGCTCTTTTTCATCACAGTCTTACTGCATGTGATACAGTTAAGGCATATATTTCCATATAATGTTTTTACACAACTCATTTGGCACCTTAATTTTCACCTTCTTTAGGAATTCTGTTAGCAAACTCTACTCCAGCTTCTGTGTCTGTGTCTATGTCTGTGTTGCTTGCCTTTCCATTGCTCTTATATGTCTGTATTTATTTGCTGATGTTGATTATATCATCACTACACGACTGTGCATGCACATTCACTTTGGATAATGTGACTTCTTGGGGACAATCATTTATTTATCTCATGTATTTAGATGTGGCTGCAAGGTGGCTTACCACAAAGTGGTCACAAGTCTGTGCTGTGGTGCTGTGGGATCAATGAGAGGCTCCTTGCCATGACTTGGCCATATGCATGAAAGTTGTTTTGGCAGCGACACGGCCACACTGCTAATGAACCCATGGGAAAGTGAATTAGCACATATTTTCTGAAGTTATGTAAGTCTGTAATGATAGTGATTAGCAGTATTTATTGATTGGAATCTGCAACCTTTTTCACGTAAAGAAATCTCAATCTTAGAAGGGACAGAGCAGAATTTTGTGAAAAATTAGTGACATATAAAAGCTGTGAGTTACAGTATAAATACTTATAAAATACATTACTTCATGGACTGTTAGATGGTTTTGAAAGTAGACACATTTCTTTAACATTTTTCATGTTAATAATAAATCCTGGGCTGGATTCACGAAGGCTTGCATGGAGTCTAAGAGTAGTGTAAGACGGCAGACAGCAAATATATCTGCCGAGCGATCCAACAACAGCCAGCAGGGGCATGCATGAGAGCTCCTAAAACTACTCTTGCATGGACAGTGTTATGTTATGCAAATTACCTCATTTGCTGCTGAAAGCTATGAAAATTAGGTAAATTTGTGATCCAGGAAACAGTAACCTGTCCGTGGAAGAGTAGAGTTATTTGCATAAATGTACTCCGTTGGTAACGGGGTACCGTTCTGCAAATAGCAAAACAGAGCTATGACAGCTCCAAATAAAGGATGCATCCAGTTGAGGAAGCATGCCAATGGCCAAATATAAGGCCATTGGCATTTTTATCGTTTGAAAATTAATAAAAATCAAAGTGTTTTTTTTCCCTGATCTCCGATGTTTAAGCATAGCGCAGCACCGCGCAAACGTGCGGCACTTTAAAAACCAGAAAATAAATAAAAAATAGCTAAAAATAGGCATTCTTATTAAAAATATTATTCTGCCATGCAGGTGAATGGCAGGCTGAAGACGACATGGCTACTGAGTAGTGGTTGCTAAGGGGGGAAGCTCGGTTTGAGAGATGTAACCAAGCATTAGTAGGTAATCCTATGCAAATGAGGATAAGGATAGTGAATCCCAAATTTCCCTGGCATGTGAGCCATGTCCCTAGAGTGTAAGTGTAGGAGTAGGGGAGTAGTAGAGTAGAAGATATGTGACATCATGAGGGGGTATGTCTGAAATACTGTAAGCTTATTGGAGCAGAGTGGCTTGTGTTTGCTGTGAGTTACTCAGGATTGGAAGAGGTGTGTCTACAGTTGTCCTAGCTGAAACCCAGAAACCGAAGGTGTACGCCATCGATATCACTGAAATTTCTTGCAAACGTGCTTTCACCATGTGCGTGCGTATGCGTGCCTGTAAACCTCTGAAGCCTGTGTGCGCACATGTACACCCGTCTAAGCCTGTGTAAGCCTGTGTGGTGTGCGCGGATTTGCACCCGCCTAAGCCTGTGTGCACGCGTGTGCGCTCATGTGCGGGTGTTTGCACTTGTTTGCACGGCACTGCCCCTTGTGGAAACAGAAAGGGAAAAGAAGTAGTAGGAAGTTAACCAAGGAGAACTAGCAGAGCTGCCAGGTGAAATAAATCAGAATCAGCCAATTACGCAGGCAGTACACTAGCCCAGCCCATCCCAACACTTAAAACTCTGCAAACAACATTCCCCCATGTTTTTCTCAAAAACACTGCAACACTACAGTATACAAAGAGAGTGAAAACTTAAAAAGCTTAACTCAGACAAAAAATGTTAGGGGATGACATTGCTATTATAAGTCAACATGTGCAAGATGCTGAGGGTGGTGCCATTGCGAATGCTGCTGAGCAATCCAAAGTGAGGAGATGGAGAAGAGTGTACAGACCCAGGGTAACCTACCAGGGGCTACATGAGCTGGAGATAGTGCAGCACTAGAGTGGAGAGAGAGCTCCAGCAGAAAACTGTTAAGCTGTGCAGGCCACGCCTCACACACAGAACCAACAGAGGGGAACCCATCCCATTGGAAACCAAGGTATGTGTTGGCCTAAGAATACTAGCAACAGGTACCTTCCAGAGACCAACTGGTGATATGATGGGGATTTCACAGGCATCAGCATCCAGGGTACTGCATCAGTTCCTGAATGCCACATCAGCACATGTCGGTGATCATGTATATTTCCCCAATTCCCATGAGGCATTGGGCAGCAATATGCATCTCTTCCAGCAAATAGCGGAATACCCTGAGGTAGTGGGTGCAATTGACTGCATGCACATACACATCAAAGCACCAGCCGGTGAGTGAGGTAGGGCCTACATCAACCGCAAGGGCTTCCCCTCCATCAACTGATAGGTTGTGTGCAATGCCCAGGGCATAATACTGAATGTGTGTACTGGCTGCCCTGGAAGCTACCACAATTCCCATATATGGCATCTGACACAGCTGTACCAGACATTTACCAATGGAGACATCTCTAACGGTCACCTAGTGGGGGATGCTGCATATGCACTGGAGCCGTGGCTGATGACACCCATCAGAAATGCACACACACCTGAACAAGAACTCCATAATGAGGCAGACACACATACATGAAATGTAATTGAGCGTGTGTTTGGGATGCTCAAGTCATGGTTCCGGTGCCTGGACACATCTGGTGGAGCCTTGCAGTACTCACCAACTACATTTACCCAAATTGTCATGGTATGTGCCATGCTACACAATATGATCCTGCAAAAACAGCTGCAGCAGGAACAGCATGGGGCAGGGCCAAACAGACCCCCACCATTGCCAAGGCCATCACAGGTAGAGCGTGACTCAGAGGAGGAACAAGCTGAGCCTGCCCCAGTAGGCAGAAGGAGGCATGCCCAGTATGCCTTGGCCTTGGCAAAGAGGCAACACATAGCACATACACTGGTTCAGTAGGAACCTTGGAAATGATACCTCTCTCTGACTCGCACATAAAATAAAAGGGATGTCTAACTTGACACTACCTGTTTTCAAACATGTATAGGGAGAGTACTATGTGTATCCAACATAGGCAGCCCTGCAGCACCGCCTGAGGCATGATCGCCATGTTTTAAGCAATATAAAGCAGTGCTAAGCAGCTTTTACCACTATTTAGTATATGTAAACAAAATTGCCCGTGCTAACTAGCGCAACATCGGGCAATGTTGAGCAATGTTGGGCTGGTCTGGCAAAGTCGGGCAAAGATGAGCAAAGTCAGGTAAACATGCTCATATTTGCTTTACTGTTCCTTAAGCAGTCTGGTCTGCCCAGCATGAAAGTAAAAAGCAGTGACATGGCTCGAACCCAGGATACTGTGCACTATAGTCACAGTACTGAACCACTAAGCCATGACAGCATTTCACTGGCACAAACACAGCAGGACAATTGTACACTAATGCAAACACAAAGAAATGCTGTATCATGCCCCTAAAGAGGCATATGGGTAACCTCCCCAACAGGACTATGCAGACAGAGAACAGCAGGCCAGGTGGTGTGATGTGGGTTGGGTAGGCTATGAAGTCGCAATCTAATATACGTGACATTGGATGCTAAGATCTGTAGTACAGAAGTATGCCTCAAGCCAGTACGATAGGCAACAGTACAGACTAAAATGGTGTACCTTACATAGCAGTGCAGGCCTAGCAAATGTGTATGTGTCAGGTGAACCTCTCATCCTATGTACACCCACAGTAACAATCAGGTGTGCCCCCGGGTAGAAATATACAAAGAATAGCTGCCCCCCTGTATATAGAAATGTTGATAAGCCTATGCAAAGTGTCTCATGGAAGCCCTGCAGGCACAGCATGATCCCTGTTGATTTATAGCACAAAGGTAAGCCCTGCTTTAAAAATACAACTTGATTTTCTACACACATATAGTATAAATGTCTATACCGGGTGTGCTCACACACTTCAACAAATGTAGTGAATTTCATTCAGCATCACACTGAAAGGTCATACTGGGCATGCTCACACACTTAGGCCATGTCTGAGTACAGCAGTGGGCCACACATATCTGGCAGTTGCATGTTTTACTCCAGGAACCTGTCACTTTTCACCAATCCAGCCTTGTGCACACAGTTATATGAAAACAGACACATAATATATTGGAACCCTGTCATAATCACACTATGTACCACAAGTACGTAAGTTGTTAACAGAAAGTGAAAAAGCAAAGAAGATCAATAAACCTGCAATCAGTATCATCAATAAACAATGTGCACTCCAAATATTATCCAAGCCATGTTCCGGCAAAAGAATCTGTGAAGGAGTCCATACAGAACCATGACGCTTCCTTCCGCTATGTCATAAATAGCAATGTACACTCATATATGTCCTGAGTCAGTGCAAACTTTAAATGACTGACATTGCCAACATCCTGTCAGGCAGGATCATACATACATACCCCCTTCTCACTGACAAAAGCCCCTATCATCATACCTGGAGATTGTGAAAGCACAGATATCACATATAGAATGGGTAAACAGCTCCTTCCAAACCTGAAAACACGGCATCTATGGGATTATATTGTTTCCCTGGCTGTGTCATAAGTGAACTCCAGAACAAACAGACCCTGCACCTGAACAGTCTGTTGAGACTCACCCTCTGTACAGGATATGAAACTGTTGAATGTGTTACAGCAACATTTGTCACACTCCACAAGTGTTGGTGCACAACAGACCATGGGAACTATTGTCTTATAAGCCTATTAAGCCTGCTCTGCAGGGCCATGGAGTCCATCATGATGGAACTCATAAACAGAGCTATTGGGAGCCTACAAACACCCAACCCTACCAATTTCGGTTTGGTCATGGGCAGATCATGGTTCCCAAACCTGCTAGACTGTTTTCAAGGCAGTCACCCAGGACATACATCAATGAAATGAGCTACACACGTCCCACATAGCCCTTGAAACGCCCTTTGCCAACATCCCAGACACGTCGTATCCATAAAATCAACAACCTGTGCATAAATATGTCTGTCATCTGATGGATTGCCAACTGGGGCACAGATAGATCACACAAGGTAAGAAGTGTGGTCTCCTGTACAAGCTGGTAACAACTGCTGTCCCCCATGGCTAAGTCCTGTGACCCCTCCTGTCTGGTGTATACTTTTCAGAAATACAGTCAAACACACGAGGGCTATGTTTAGCAAAGTTTGTGGATGACTGCCAAAAAGTTGTCGTAATTGATGTTTGGAACAACAGGGACATCCTTAAAAAGGTCTCAGTCAGACAGATATGGTGTCAGAATCATGGCCTCGGGCTACAGTCATACAAATACCACATAGATGCCAACACCCTAAATATGGAAATAATAATAAGGGATCTATGGACAAATGTGGATAGTCATCTCTACTTCCAGAAACACATTCACAATGTGGTCAGAAAATCATGCTATGTGTTCCCACAAACTGCCAAGGTCTTTGCATGTAGGTCAAAGGAGGTTCCCTCTACTCATCAGTCATCAGACCCGTCAGAGAGTACCACAACACACTTGCAATGAATCTGACTAGGCACCTTCAGCAGCTGGAAAGACCACTGAAGTACCTCAACAAGAGGATTACTGGCCTCAAACAGTTGCCCCATGCAACAAGACTGAATTTAACTCAATCTGTACTCTGTTGCATACTGTCTACTCAGGAGATCTCTGCCCAACAGACAGGTCCATGTCATGGCAACACTCAGATCTGCTCTGAGTTACAGCTCAATGGCACTAAATATACAGACCCAACTGATATTGCCAACATCCTGGTAGATAAGATCAGTGTAAACTTTACCCCCCTCTCACCCATGAAAGAGCACATCTCTATAATGGAAGACTGCAAAGTTGCTGTCATCACGGCTGCACAGGTAAAAAACACTCTCCAAAGCAAGTATCACAGCATCCATGGGACCAGATAACTTCCCAGGCTGTGTTCTACACAAACTACAGAAGGAACAAGCCCCACACCAACGTACCATGTTCACTCATAGCCTCACTTCAGGCTTTGTGCCTGCTGAATGGTGCACAGTGATGGTTATCCCACTACACAAGGGTGGAGACACCACGGACCCCAGGAACTAGCACCCCATTAGCCTGATGAGCCTGCTGTTCAAGGACATGGAATATATCATCATACAACTTATAACAAAAGACATTGATAATCTCCAAACTCTGGACCACAACCATGTTGGGTTTGTAAAATGCAGATCATGTCTCCTAAACCTGATAGATGACATTGAAGCAGTCACCAGAACCGTAGACAAGGGTCAGGTGGTTCGCACAGCCTTTGTAGATCTTGACACAGCTTTCAACACCATCCCACACTCTGGAATTATAGATAAACCCACTAAACTAGGTATAAATTGCTATGTCACAAGATGGGTTGCCAACTGGCTTACTGACAGAACACACACTGTGAAAGTAGCAGACTCCAAGTATGACTTTGGACCAGTGATGAGTGCAGTACCACAGGGTCCAGTCCTGGGTCCTGTCCTGCTTTGTATCTACTTCCCTGAAGTAAACTTTAACATAGAAGGTCTGTGGCTAATGAAGTTTCCAGATGACTGCAAACTAGGAGCCATAATTTTAAATACTAAAGTTGTGCACATCCTACAAAAGGGCCTCACTGAGACAGATGGCTGGTGTCAAAGCCATGGCCTCAAGCTCAATGCCAAAAAGTGCATTGTCATCCTCTTTGGTAAAAACTCTGTAGTCATGAACTACAACATAGGTGGTAGTATACTTAACACTGAAAGTGTGATAAGAGAACTTGGGTCAGAGGTGAACAGTGGACACACCTGTGATAATCACATCCCCACAGTAGTCAGGAAATCCTTCTATGTGGCACACCTCATCACAAAAGGTGTCTCATGCAGAATAGAAGAGGACCTTGTTCCCCTCAACTCATCAGTCACTAGATCCATAATAGAGTACAACGCCCGTTTTGCTATGTACCTCACAAGACATCTACAACAACTGGAAAGCCTGCAGCAATACCTCACAAAGAGCATTAGTGACCTGAAATACATGCCATACACAGAACATCTCAAAATGCTCCAGCTGTACTCTCTCATATATCGCCTACTCACAGATGATCTCTGCCTAACATACAAAGCTATGTCAAACACAGAGCTGTTGGACATGCTCCATGTAAAACACTCACAATCCCTTTGAGCTTCAGCCCCAAAACCACGAGTGAAATACAAAAGGAAGGGGTGTATCCATTTACCTTATGGATACCCACACCTTCAGGCTAGTGGCACAGCATGAGGCCTTGGAGACCATGCAAATGCAACTAACATTGGGCAAAGCTGCTTATCAGATTGTAGCCTGCTACAGATCACCTACCTTGTCTCTGGAACCTCACTCAGTATTCCTGAGAACAGTGGAAAATATAAAGGTCCTATCAAACACCATTATATGAGGAGATTACAACTACCCAAACATTGAGTGGGAGAATTACTCGTGTACAATGTCCTTTGCCCAATGTTTCCCAGAGTTTAAAAACTCAAACGCCCTGAAACAGCTGGTCACCATGTCCATTAGAGGTGACAACATACTGGATCTGATCATCACCAACATGGGGTACCAGTGTTCCACAACAGAGATAAACCCCTCGCTGGTAATATCAGATCATAAAGTAATCACACTGGACATCCACACCCCCCCAGTCCATGAAACCACTGTGAAGACATTTTAAAAAAAAACTGCACACTTCCTAAGACCAAAGTGGAAAGTTTCAAAGCCCCCTTGCTATAGGATAATGCTATACAATCTGCCAAATCATTTACAAATGCATTCTATGAGCATCTACAGAGATGCATGGCTCAAGACATCCCAAATAAAACCAAGATGCAGTCCTCCAAAAATAAGAAACCAATCTGGTGGTCGTCGCCCATAAATAAGCTATACAACAGAAGGAGGAAATAAACACATGATAGAGCAAACTTCACAAAAGGAAAGGCATCACTGATCATTATTAGGAAGACATAATGATCGCTCATAAAATAATCCAAGGCCAGTTTCAAAAGACAAATCGCCAAGGAATGTAAGAATAACAACCACAAAGCCTTTGTTAGCAATACTAAACATTTAGGTGGCAACTTCCAAATATGCTGTCAGCTACTGAAAAATGGCAATAAATACACTGAACCAACTTACATTGCCCACATCCCGGGGGACGGGTTCAGTGCAAACTCCCCCCATCACCCCCAAAATGGCCTGTGTCCATCCCAGAAGAATGCAGAGCCCCAGACGTCATGGACATGCAGGTAAAGACAGCCCTCTCCAAAGCTAAGAACACAGCATCAGTGGGACTGGATGGTGTCCAAGGCTGCATCTTACACCAGCCCCAAAAGGAATTACACCCTCACCTACATTCACTGTCCAGACTCAACCTTACCACAGGCTATATACCCAAAGAATGGCATACACCAACAGTCATCCAGCTCCACAAAGGGGGTGCCACAACAGAACCTGGAAACCATTGCCCTATAGGTCCACTCAACCTGGTCTGCAAAGCTATGGAGCACATTATCATGGAACCCATAAACAGACACATTGGGGACCTCCAGACACTGGACTCTACCCAACTTGGCCTTGTTAAAGGCAAATCCTGCCTCCTAAACCTAGTTGACTTATTTGAAACAGTTACCAAGGACATAGATGGAGGTGAAAGTAGTCCACATAGACCACCTGGACCTCACTAAGGACTTTCAAAACCATTCCCCACTCTGTCATCATGGACAAGCTTACCAGCTTGAACATTAACAGCTATGTCACAAGATGGGTGGTCAACTGGCTCACAGATCAAACACACATGTTCAGAGTTGTGGGTGACATGTCCGACTGTAAACCAGTCACAAATGGCATGCCACAGGTCTTGGTCCTGGGACCCCACCTGTTTAGGAGATACTGCTCAGAGGTACAGGCAAGCATGGGAGGAGTATGGCTGAACAAGTTTGTAGATGACTGCTAACTGTGGTCCATAATTGACTCTACGGCTGACACAGACATCCTCCAGAAGGGTCTTACAGAGACAGATACCTGGTGTCAAAACAATGCCCTCAAGCAGAATGCCAAAGAATGCATAGTCATCCCCTTTGGATAAAACAAAGTTCACACAAATTACCACATAGGTGGTAACCCAGTATGTACAGAGAAAGTAATTATGGCCCTGGGGACCCAGGTAGATAGTAAACTCTCCTTTGATGATCACATGGCCAAAGTGTTTAGAAATTCCTTCTATGTACCCCACCTAATGTCACCTAATGTAACCCACTTTGTCTAGTCTGATGATGTCACCATCCTACAAATATACCTGTGGAAAGGAGAGCTCACAGTAATGTGTATAGTGCGTCGTGTAAATGTATACTCTTCTAGTATCGTTATGTAGTGGTTTGAATCCTGCACTTGACAACTGTGTGGGTGTGTGTGTTTGCGTGTGATCTCCTTGAAAAGGAGCAGCCTTTTTGGAGACTACTAAAACACCTTAAAAGTGGTATACTCATCTTTGTCAAGTCTGATGATGTCACCATGCTACAAATATACCTGTGGAAAAGAGAACTCCCAGTAATGTGTATAACACGTCATGTTAATGCGTACTCCTCTAGCATCATAAAGTAGTTAGGTAAGGGTTTGAATCATAATCCTGCACTTGACAACTGTGTGGGTGTTTGTGTGTGATCTCCTTGGAGAGGAGCAACCTTTTTGGAGACTACAAAAGCACCTTAAAAGTGGTATACTCATCTTTCTCAAGTCTGATGATGTCACCATGCTACAAATATACCTGTGGAAAAGAGGAATCCCAGTAATGTGTATAGCATGTTGTGTTAATGCCAACTCTTCTAGTATCATAAAATAGTTAGGTAGGGATTTGAATCCTGCACTTGACAACTTTGTGTGTTTGTGGATGATCTCCTTAGAGAGGAGTGACCTTTTTGGAGACTACTAATACACCTTAAAAGTGGTATACTTATCTTTGTCAAGTCAGATGATGTCACCATCCTACAAATATACCTGTGGAAAGGAAATCTTCCACTAATGTTTATAGCACGTTGTGTTAATGTGTATTGCTCTATTATCATAAACTAGTTAATTAGGGGTTTGAATCCTACACTTGGTGTGTGTGTGCTCTATGGGTATGACACTGTTTTTCAATGTGTTGTGGGTTTTGCTTTTACTACTGTATGACATATTACTATGACAACAGTATGTGCATTGCACATGTCAGGTAGCTGTGTGGCAAATACATATATGCACATGCGACCTCAATTATTTCAAAGGTGGGAACCCTGCTTTCTCCATGAACACATCTGTTATCTTTGCCAGAGTGTGCTGCCACTTTCCAGACCTTAGGTCACATCTGTATGCTTGTGACAAGCCCAGCCACTGCAGTGATCCCTGGCCTAGGTCATCGGTGTCACACACACTCATTATGGTTTCTATTGAATAGTGTGAGTGAGGGTTTATGCCTGAGGTATATTTCAGACCTGTTCAAATGCAGCAAAGTCTGTCAATGATGGCTATTCATTATAGGTGTACAACAACCTTTGTGGATATGCATGCAGACTCCTTATTGCTTATGTGATCCACCGAGGGATTTCAAAATACCTTTGGAAATGTGATTACCAAAGGAGAGATGATGTAACACTTGGCTGTATGTACATATTCGTACCTGTTCAACATGTTGGGGGCTACTACCTATGTGGTACTGTGGGGATACTATGTTTTGTAAAAATGTATGACTATGCTTTAGTTGGCTTATAGCTTTACAGCATGGATTTGACAACAGGTATCTGTCTGTATGATACCCTTGTGGAGGATGTGTGTGTCATCTGGAGAATGCATTATAGGCCACAGTATGCATTACCAGATGTGAACGGACATATCCCTACTGTGTTTTCTTGCACCTAAGAGAGCTATATGCCAAACGGGAGTGGTCCCAGGATTGGGTGCAGGTGAATACCACTGGTTACTGGCATAGTATAGTACCTGAAGGATCCAAATGTTACTGTGTGTCGTACATCTGTGTGTCAGTTGTAAAGACATCATCTAATGATTGTTAATGGTCAGGCTGTTGAGGTTATCTATACTCCCAGAATGCAAACCAATGACAGATAGTAACAGTATCACCCACAGCACAGTGTCAAACCATGTCATACACACGTGTACCCAAGTTCCAAGATGTGTGTAGTGCAATTCATACTGGCCACCAATATTAACTATGGAGTATTAACACTGTGTAATACAGGCCATATCACCCTGCCCATGTGTCCACTATGCACATACATGCAGACAGTGCACCTCCACCATGTCCACAAATGTACACCTGCAAATCTGTGCTGCACACATCCCACACGTACTGTCCACTCTCTAACACATGCTGCCAATACTACACACATCAGCTAAGTGGTACGTGGGTGGACAATACACTATTGGAATTAATACTGGTATAAACAATACTACATCGACAATCATAGCTTTAATGTATCATGCCTGCTCAGCTACACCTTCAAGGATATCATTATATTTTACTGCTGACAACATGCTAACATTGCTATACTGCTATAAAGTCACCCTGTGCATCAGCACCATGTTAGCCTGTTCCTGCATCAATGTTACAGATGACAGGAGGTGGCACAGGTTTCATCATATGCACAGGGTGTGTTGTTGGTTTGCCAGAGGCCTATATTGAGCCATACAATCAACATGTGTGTGTGTGTGTGTGTGTGTGTGTGTGTGTGTGTGTGTGTGTGTGTGTGTGTGTGTGTGTGTGTGCGTGTGTGTGTGTGAGGGCCAAGAGTACTGTTGTGGGCCAATGTTGATGTAATGTGTGAGGGTATGTGTTAGCCCTAGCTGTCTGGTTTATGTGTATGTGTGTGTCTGCATGCACACAGTTTCACCATGTGGCTGCCATATATGGGGATTTGTGGGACAGCCACAGACTGCACCTTCCAGGCTTTACAGATCACCATCTCTGGCCATGGATACGGTACCTGTGCTTGACAGGGGTGCTACTGACAGTATTGGGTACTAAGCCAGACTGGGTACTATCCTCAGAGGTAGACAGATGTACACTGGACCCAGGTCCCTGCTGGGACTGGCCAGAGCCATGTGCACGTGGTCTTCTAGGACATTCTATGGACAGCACACCCCCAACATTGCTGGGGCTGGTACTGGCACTATGGGAGCGGCTGTGACTTGAGGGATGTCCGCGGCGACTGCCAGCTGCTGATGTTGCTGGCATATGTCCACGTTGATGTCTCAACCATCCCGCACTGTCCTGACACATGGACATGACATTGCAGAGGACATTTAATGTCTCACCCCAACGTCTATCAGTGACCTTAGTGTAATTACAGATGGCACCTGCTAGGTCACATATACTGTCATTTAAAGCAGTGTTATGTGCCCTCTGTGCCCTTAGTCCCTGTCTGGTGTACTGTTCCATATGTGCCTGAGCCTCCATGACAGCCTGGAACATGCATGAGGTTGTAAGACCTGTGGCACATCTGCCAGGGGAATGATGACCAGCAGTGCTCTGATAAGAACCCCTGGACATCTGCCTACATGGTACCATTCCAGACATCTGGGTATGGCTGCTGTGTCGGGATGCATGTGCCATAGATACCATACTGTCCTGGCCAATTCCGACTGTACACTGTCCCTCAGCTAAGGGCATTGTTGATGGATGTATTGGCAGTATGACTGTGTGCATGGATGGGGTGGACACTTGTGTACTGTCGATTTGTGGCCCAACAACAGACCCTGGCAAACATGCCTGTGCCTCAACACACCTATCCTCATTATCACTATTTGTGTCAGTGGCATCAGCTTCCCTGCTGCAGTGAACCAGCCCAACCTCAGCACCTGTGACAGGAAGTTAGGAAACACACTTTATGACCTGTACATGATGTCAGAACACATGCACACATGCACACATGAACAAATCCACACATGCACACATGCACACATGAACACATGAACACATGCACACATGCACACATGCACACAAATACACTCCTCACTAAAGCAGACACACACACACACACATACACACATACACACACACACACACACACACACACACACACACACACACACACACACACACCACCAGAAATCCAGAACATACTCAATAGCGGTTGATGGTGGGGTACAGTATCACAAGCCAAACAGTCATATCACAAGTGTCAGCATGCAGGATGTGTGCTGTTCAACAGCATGCAGTGCCAGTATTGACAGTTCTTGCTAATAACAGTATACATGGCTTTGTTATTCAGTGATTGGCCTCACCCTGGAACGCAATGTGTACATGGACACAACATTGCTGTGCAAGTCTTAAAAGCTCTTCAATGTCCTGTGCACCATCACTCACAGGTATACATACCATGGCTGGAAGTGTATCTGTGTGTCACATAGATATCCATTTCTGATTAGAGCATCTGTGTCTTTAGCAGATAATTGTGGACACAGGTTTAGCTCATGTGCTATGTATACACACAGGATGAGTGTTGCATGTATACATGATGGAATACCATTGCTCAACATTGCCATTGTACAGTGGTTATGGTGAGTGTAAAACATATTGTGGACATGCAAGTGCCAGCCATGACATGGCATGCTACATCACAACTGCAACATTAAACATCACACATACCCAATGTGTGTCATGTGACCTATACACTCAATAGCATTACAAGACATATATGTGTCACCTTGTGCAAATGGTGATTGCTATGCATATTGTGTATAGGTGCATATGTTTGCACACACACAACATTGAGGTGTATAGCAATGAATGCTATGTGTAGTACTGTGGTTACTGTAACTGGATGGGGTGTAGTACCATGAGCCATCATCATGCAGCATCATGTGGTCACTCAGGGCTACTAATGTGTGCCAGACTGGCAACTATCATGCTGTACCTGAACTGCAGTACTGTGCCTACATTCACCATTTCACAGACAGATCTTATTTGGGTTTGTAAGGTGCCCAATAGGGAGCATTGCCTAACATGAATGTGCTGTTTGTTGAAGAGTGTTGCACCACGACATGATAGGACTCTATCCCTCAGGTATATTATGTGTGCTGTGTGGATGTCATTTGGGATACTGGAGTGTGACCTTACAGCGGGTGTCTGAATACGCCATGTGTAGCATATTAACGTGTACTACATATGGCAAAGTTGTGTATGTTGTGTCCATGTGTATCAACTCTGCCTATCCAATGTCCACTACAGTGTAGCCACAATTGTTTGGGATGCTCTGTGTATAGCATGTGTTTGAGGCAGCTACTCATGTTACTGAGATGTACATAGTCTCACAGCAAACATGCACAACATGCATTATGCGTAGGTATGTTACATGTGTACATGGCCTACACCTCACCTATGACATGCACATGTTATTTGCAATATTAAATGTAGAACACACTCACCAGCATGGGTCTGCTGCCTTGCTGTCACACCAGAGGGACCTACAAGGATATGAGACAGTTTGTCAGTGGCAACAACTGTGGCATTGCTACTGTGGGTTTGCAATCTTACAGT
The DNA here is from genome assembly GCF_019279795.1 of Protopterus annectens. Lineage (NCBI taxonomy): Eukaryota > Metazoa > Chordata > Ceratodontiformes > Protopteridae > Protopterus > Protopterus annectens. The sequence continues at coordinate 237,883,796 of NC_056744.1, forward strand.
AGTACAATGGTTGACAGTCACAGGCCTACAGATTATGTCCCAAATTATCAGTATTGCACAACACCAGGCTCCACATCTTCTAACTACACAGTACACATCTCACATATGCATGATCTACCAATCGAGGTAACAATAGTCTACAGATATGCCATGTTACATGCACGCTCCGTGTGAACTTGCTGGGTGGCTCTGGCCTCCATGATGATACATGTGTGCTGTTGCTGCTGTTGGCCAGGAGCCACCAGGCTCAGGATCAGCTCCTCCACTCTGGTGAGGGGGGATGGATGGTTACCCCACCACCTGTGGCAAGCTGTTGTCTACGGACATCAGACACACGCTGCTGGGCATGTCTAAGTAAATCACTGCAGTGATGGCGTACCTGCTCATATGTCTGGTTATGCATGCCTATGTCATTTACCCTATGGACAACATCTTGCCACATTGCAGTCCACTCATGCTGGTCCTGGCTGGTTCTGGAGAAAAGCAGGGTGTAGTGCTGAATCAGACTGGTTGTTATTATGTCATCCTCAGCTGGACTGTAGGTAGGGTTGCGATGGTGGGCCATGACCCTGGAAGACAATGAAACAATATGTGTGAACAAGTCATGTGGCACACTTAACATTCTAAAGTACAGATATCACTGAACTGCCATATATAGCAACCTATTGGCTGTCAGCGGATACACACTTTCAATACCACATATCAGTGCTCAACCCGCAACTGCCTGACAGTGCCTGGCATGCTCTATATATTAAGCTATGTTCTGCACAGCAACAAAGCGAAACCAGTATATAAGACTATACAACAGTACATGGCACACTGTATGCAACACAATGCACCACCTAGCCACAGGAGGTATATATCAAGCTAATGCATAAAGAGATATGTCATCCATTGCAATGATTGTAAAGTCCAGTTACAGTATTAACAGTATACCACACTAGTTGTTGATGGCAAACCCCTTCCTAACATATGTGCACATTCATGAATATAGGTTGCATACTGCTGTCCTAGACTATACGTGTTGCTAGATACGCACTTATATCCTGTAACACACATATGACCGAGGGCATGTTACAGGCATACCCACACACACATCAGACATACATACAAGACACAAAGGTATGGCAACCCAGATGAGCTTTACCTGTGTACCATACAGTACTGTGTGTCAGTACTTACAAAACCTTATGCCTGAGGTATCTAATCTGTGAGGACTACAGGGAACACACAAAACAGTGGTTCCAAGAAATGTGGACATACACCATACTGTGCTGTTTAGGCCTACAGCTTTAGGTAGTACTACATTTCATATGGGATTTGGATTCACCAGCAGTACCAATCAATAAGCATACATGTACTGCTTTAGCCTACAATGGCACACCCCAGTCAACACCAAGGGACTATGTCAGACCGTATGCCATACTGCTTTTTCTGCCTTGCAATAGCATACACATCTTTTGCTGGGATCAGAGCTAGGACACAAAATACCACGACAAAAACAGTTTCCCACTAAGCTATCACACATATACACAACTTTGACACATTCACCAACACATTCACCATCACACTCAGTTAACCGCACATAACAATTATTGCAACAAGTACATGTGGGTGCATATTGGTTTATAGGTAGGTAATAGGCTATTGGCCCTAGGGCCTATAGAAGCACAGAAATACAGTACCCTGACCTTTGACACCCATGCAATTTAATTTCATGTGCTCCTGTCAAGCAGAGCCACAGAGGTGATTCCCGGGGTGTATTTCCTATCTCCCATCCAATCATCAGGATTATTCATGATGACTGCTAATGAGGAGTTTTGTTTGCTATTGATAGGTAGCTTGTTTCAGAGTATGGGATGTCTCTGAGATAGGGATCTATCCCTCCAGCATGTTCTGTTTATTGAGGTGACAAGGATTAGGTCCCTAGAGCATGTATCTTGTACGGATTGAGATCTGGTTACATGGAGCATGTCCAGCAGCTCTGGGTTTGACATAGCTTTGTATGTTATGCAGAAGTCACCTCTGGGTAGGCGGTATGCGACACAGTCTAGCTGTGGTTTTGTGAGACGGTCTGTGTAGGGCAGCTGTTTGAGGCTGGTAATACTCTTTGTGAGGTATGTCTGTGGCCTTCCCAGTTGCTGTAAATGTCTTGTGAGGTACATACCAAAAGGGGCATTGTACTCTATAATGGGTTTTATGAGTGATGAGTAGAGGGGAACACTGACCTCTTTTTCCCTGGATGTCACACCTTTTGTGATGGGGTGTGTCACATAGACAGATTACATGACTAGTGTGGCACTGTGATTATCAAAGGGGAGACTACTGTCCACCTGTGTCCCATGGTCTCTTATCACACTTTCGGTGTTAAGTAGACTACCACCTATGTGGTAGTTCATGGGTGCAAAGTTTTTACCAAAAGGGATGCCAATGCATTTTCGACATTGAGCTTGAGGCCATGGCTTTGTCACCAGGCATCTGTCGCAGTAAATATGACCCTCTCTCTCTCTCTCTATATATATATATATATATATATATATATATATATACACACACATACATATAAACATCCATTGGTGTACATATAGATATACATATAGGCACATATACAGTCCACCTTTCATGGTGGGAATATCAATTATGCGAAGGTTGTGAGGTATACAGATATGTAATAATATTGCACAGTCTTGTGCGGAATGCATTGAAGGTGTTCTCAGCCCATGTAGCTTTAGCAGGCCTCACTGGCTGCAACACTGCAAACCTAACAAATCATACCCACTGCGTTTAACCACCACATGTATATACCAGCACTGTATGCTGTTTTGTTTGCCACACACTACAACCTACATAGAAATATGCACATAACAACCTTCACCAACATATATATGTCCACCCTTCACAAACAGTTGCAGTATGTCCCTTGCTCTGTGCACATGTACAGATGCTAATATATCTGACACAGAAATATCTGTCCGTATGTTATGTGTGTGCCATTCACACACAAGTTCCACACTATTGTAAGTCCATGGACCTCACGGCTGACCTGTTGGGCCTTGCTGCAACATGAACAGGTGACACATGTGAGCACACAGTAATATTAGAGGGCGTATATATAGCTGCAAATGCTAGATTAGCATACTAGCCTGGTACAGCAGTTGCCAATGCTAAGCTACATGTTAATATGACTATCATGGATGTGTTACTCTGTCACATCCATGTTTACATAGCTGTATGCACTACTCCCCCAAACAGCCATTGTACACACTACTGTACAGAACACATATAACATGGATCAGATGTTTGACATTTAATGCTGAGCTACATATGTCACAGTTATGTCCCACTGCACACAGCTACACACTGATTTGTCCATGGCAGTAGTTCTGCAGGGCATCTGTGCATAGATACGTACTGCTGCCACATATGGATGTTTCAAAGTATGTGTAGAGTACTCTTCAAAAACATCTACTACATGCCAGTAAATACATATCTGTTACATACCTTTCCTTTGTATGTGTTTGTAGTTTTAAGTTCCGTGTGTCTTTTATTTATTTATTTATCTATTTATTTATTTTCTGTTGATGTTGATGTTGATGTGGGTGGGTGTGTGTCTGTCTGTCTCTCTCTCTCTCTCTCTCTCTCTCTCTCTCTCTCTCTCAATACCTACAATGGAATGATTGCATGTGTGGACAGCAAGTACAGCCTGCTTTTATAGGTATCTGCATGCAGCCTGCTGTGTGGTAATTGCAGTACTCACTGTCATAGCAACCCAATGCTATAAATTGTTAAGTCAGGTAGGTGTAGCCCTTTCAGCTTTCCAAAGTAGGGTCCATGCTTGTTTGCTGTGGACACCGTTGTTTAAGTCAGAAGGTTGGTATACATCTCATATCTGAAGCTAGGGGTGTAGCCAGTGATTTAAATTTTGTACTCAGACCTGAATGTTGCCACTTCCAGTACACAGTTGTCAGTGTAGAATTGTACTCACTTCTACAAATGCTAACACAAGATACATGGGAGTATGTAGTTTCTTTTCTACTTATACAATTAACTGACATACATAAGTAGTTATTGAGATGTATTCATTTGGCACATGAACTGTTTATGAACTGCTATACTGTGAATATTAATGTGCTCACTTCTGCACAGTTTGTGCTTTTTTATTGTTGACATTAGCACAGGATGCTCAAGAAAACTGGATAATTCCAGTACTGAGTATGCCTACTTACATCCTTGGTAGACCCTGAACACACAGGTATATTGTACATTTGGGTGGGGATTGTCCTGCTATGATACTGTGTGGGGGTTATAAAGTGCTGCTGTAACATTATTTACTGCTAGAATGGCTGGTTCTCTTATCACAGTCAGGTAATGCAATTCCACAACAACTACTGGTAAAGTTCCACAGAACAGGTTTTGTGTTATGGCATTCCTATCTTACCTTTACATTCACTCATTCAGATGTATGATATATCTATTTCAGCAACAGCTTGCTTTATATCTACTGTGGCTTAGTGCTACTTCATGCAGTTTAGTGTGTCCAAGGTCCAGGGTTCAAGACTGACAGAGATGTTTTATTTTGCTGCTGAGCAGAACAAGGGCCCTCACATGCAGGGGAACTAAGGCACTTTTAAGCAGTTTTAAGCAGGTTTGCACAGGTTTGCATGAAGCTTAGCAATACTTAGCTAAGCGCACACAAGCACACACTCGCGCAAACCCGCTAACTACTGCTTAAAAGTGTTTACTCCCGCTAACCCCCACGCTCATTTCTTTGAAAGAAAAGAAAATGGGGAGATAGGAAAGTGGTGAAAAAGGGGCACATAGAGGGAAAAACAGTAGGGAAAACAGCTCGGGATGTGCAGGATGGGTGTAGAGAAGGTCCATAGCTGCCCATTTCTTTAACAGCAACAGCTGTGCATATGCAATACATTTGGAGGGAAATATGAAATCTTCCACCCCTGAGAGAGGGTGAGGACAACAAATTATGTTGTACTGCCAATTAAATATCAGTTTATGTGTCCAGTGGACATGTGTGCAAAATGGGCAGCTATGTATGGGGCGTAATTTTTTTTTTGGGAGCAGATTGCCCTTTGTTTTTTTTTTCAGGTGAGAGTGGAATATGGAGTAGGGGAAGTAGGTATATTTGGGGAGGTAAGTTGGGGAGGTAAACAGACAAGACAAACAAGATGCATTCAGTGGCAGAATATGACACGTGGTGGGTGAACACCATTGACGGGGAAGGATGTTTGGAAACCGCAAGCCCATGAGCCCACAGTGGGCAACAGTGGAACTGAGATCCCCACTCATGGGCAGTCACCACTGCACTTTCACAGCCCAGAAGGTGACTGTACTGGGGGTTGTGTAGGAGGGGCAGGCTCACCCATGAGTCACGCCACTCATGCCTCAAGATGGCATAGAGGATCAGCGACTGAATGCTCGATCTCCTTACGCACCACAGCCCAGACAATTTGGAGGGTGATAGGTGGCCCTCCTTCAGCCACGCTTGCACAGGGGGGACAAGCCCCATCCCCTGCAGTGCTTCCACCTGAAGGTGGCACAGGGCCAATGGAGGAGGAGGTCCCGGGCTGGGCACTGGACCTACTGGTGCCAGGTGTCATCGCCAGCTGAGGCGGGACAGGTGGGTCCGCTGGGACCGGCCTTCCCATACGTTCTATGTTTAGGAGGATTTAATGACAATATGGGTTGGTAACAGCCAACAGCATTCCAAATTAGTTGTAACAGCATGCAGTAGTATTCCCATTAACCCAACACACCAGAGTTCCAACAGTTGAACAGCAAGCATAACACATGCATATATAGAACAATAGTGGACATTCCAACAGCATGCAGGATTGATTGGTGGCAACAGGCCACCAAGATTGTGGTATTTGAACAGGGCACATGCATCAAAGTAAATGCAGATATTTATAAACCAGAATATGTCCCAACAAATGTTTTGAGATTAGACATACCCATTGAGGTGTGGAATTGTATTGTTTATGCACATACAGTAGGGTGTAAAAAGATACCTCCATTAACAACTTGTATATACTTATAGTTTATACTACATTCCTATTGACTGCAGGTATATATCCCCTACATGTATTATTACACTAGGCAATGTCCGTTAAATTGTGAAATGGGTTTTGCTAGTTCTTTATATACCTGACCTGTATCTGACATACAGACTGTCCAGGATGCAGATGTTACTGCTACATATTTATATATTTTATTTATATTTATATATCTACATATCTGGATGTGTTCAGGTGACATTATCAGTTATATTTTAACAGCCCCCTACGTTTCTAGCAGCACACTGATATTTCTGGGGAACACAATAACAAGCTACAAGCTACAAGCCAGATTAACCTGTACATGCCGGCCATGAACCAACAGTTGAGGACTGTATATATGCTTATCAGCTACTGGCACTCCCTTCATCCACTTTATATGGGCCTATCCAAGTGTGGGTTGACAGCGCTTAATACAACAGTACTATTTCTATAATGCGGAGTACTACAACATATCGAAGAAAGTGACATGGAAACACTCCAGGAATTATACCTTTATTAATTACATTACACACTTTTCTAGAGGCTCTCTCATTTATTTGATATATCAGTGCATGCAGAAGACTTATTCAAGATGCATTATACCTTTATTAATGGGTTACAACACTCTTTTTCAGACTCTCTCACTTGTTTTATATAACAGTACATGCAGAGAAGTTATTCAAGACTTATTATACCTTTATTATTGGGCTACAACATTTTTTTCAGGCTCTCTCACTTATTTTATATAACAATACATGCAGAATAATTACTAACCTGCCTGGTGGCACAGCCTTAGCAGCCTATCTGCATAGGCTTGCTGATTCGCAGCACGGATACCTGCAGCTGTGAAGTAACTGAAGTGATATTGAGACATACCTATCCATAATATAGACTACGATAGCAATTCTTACATACTTCATTCCATGACTACCTACTCAGTAGTGGGGCATTTTCCATCCCACAGGCCTCCTGTATCCACTGGTTCAGTCGGTCCTCCTTGCGTCTCTTCAGGTCTGAGTAGTGGTGTCTGACCTGCTCACCAGTCCGAGGGATGCCTGTGGCACTGGTGAGATCATGAGCTAGACGGTTCCCAGCTTCCGCTTTGAATTCGGTGCCCTGGAACTGGCCCTGCAGGATTCTCTCATGATTACGGACGAGGAGCCAAACCATTACTTTTGACTCCTCAGTGCCCTAACGTTGCACTCGAAATCAAGAGCCCTCTCCAACACCGGCCATGCTGACTGCAGATGGGAGGGACAATCAGTTATGGCAAATATTCCCATCTATGGAGCTTAAATATGCCTCATTTCCCGCACTTATTTGTGATTGGCCGGTTTTGAAAAATCTCAGCTGAAAGCACACCTGCTTAGCAATGGGTAAACTGCCATTGATATGTATGTGTGTGTTGAAAGTGCATGCATATGAAAAACTGTCATGGCTTAGTGGTTTAGTACTGTGATTATGGTGCACAGTGTCCCGTGTTTGAGGCCTGTCATTGCTTTTTATTTTACTACTGGCCAGACCGGCTAGGAGGTGTGGCTGGGTTTATCCGACTTTGCTCAACTTTGCCCAACATTGCTCGAAGTTGCTCGACGTTGCCCGATGTTGCGCTAGACAACCACGCGCAAACATGTTTTGTTTGCCCTAGTTTCTGCGATACGCAGCTCCGCTCAAAGCAATTGTGCTAGTTAAAGCAGTGCTAAGCTATGAGCAATTATACTTAAATGTGCTTAATACTGGTAAACTTTGCTTAGCAGTGCTTCACATTGCTTAACATATGTTACTTATGCATTCATCAGTATGCATAACCATTTCACCTTCATATATATATATATATATATATATATATATATATATATATATATATATATAAAATATCGTTCACTACTACATAGGCCATTTCAATGCTTTTTACTAAAATTTAACAGATAAATGATGTCAGGAATTAATTTTATATACAGACTTCCTACAGAAAATAGAAAGGGGAGTGGTAGGACTCGAACCGTGAATGCCTCCTCTTTGTGCGAAGGCTCTACCACTACGCTATTGGTTTTTGGTGTCATTTGCATATAAGTTTCTTATTATCCTCTTCGATGTCTAAACTGCTAACTGTAGCTAAGCAATGGGCAAACCCCCGCAAACACGTGCAAATACATGCAGCTATATTGAAAAAAAAAATAAAAGTTTTACATTTTCTAATTGTACAGGAGTTTAGAATGTAGGGGAGTGTAGTGTTGGGTATGTACACATTTGAGCGGACTCGCTCATGTCAGTTGACATTTGCTGATTGAGGGACTTGCAGGGGCGTGGATGTTTGGACTGCTCGGCAGTCCGACATGCCCCCTGCACTCGTGCATACTTCGTGTTAGCCTTAGAGTTGAGTCAGCACACCCTCATGAATATGCATGGCGCGCTGACGTCTTACTCTTAGGCTGCAGTTTCAGTGTAAGACTAATTTAGTCTTACACAGAGGATTAGTTCATCCCAGGGCCTATCTTTTCATTTTTTAGAGCATTTCATAAGACTAGTAAACATAATTATATTGATATTGAAAAATACCATGGCTCCATCCCAACAGCAAATTTCTGTCAACTTTAGTAACTAAAGAAAAATAACTATACACCATTTTGGTATGAACACATTGTATTGGCTTTACTACAGATTTTTGTCCCCTTCTGCATCATTCTTTTTGACTTACCTAGTGCCTGTCTCTACCCCTGGGTCTACCAGCTACTCCTACTATCCCCAGTATCTCCTTTCTAAGGCTGGGGCTGATGCAGAACCTAAGGTCATCCTGGGAGGCATGATACTATTTTCACAGGGAGATTTGTTTCATTTATGACTTATGCCTTCATGTTCTCTTCTCCCCTTCCCTGTATTTACCTGTTACATCCAAGGCATACTCCTCCCTATGGTGCTAGATGAAGGCATTTGAATGCAAGGTGGGCACACCGATCCCTCCCTGCCAGTATCTGAGATGCCTGAGACATTAATCAAATTTAGGTTGCCAAGACAACACATAGGGCTTTTCCCTGTCTGCCATGGAGCTGGCTACTACACCTTCCTTCGACCATTTGTTAATTAGTTATTTTGAATACAATAAATTAAATGCTCCTCTTAAACATAGTGCTAGAAGAAATATTTATCAGCAGTCTCTGTAAATATATATAATTCTGCAACCGTTAATTCTGAATTAACTTTATTGAAACACGATGACTGACTTATCCCACTTTGCAAAATATATTTCTTCTTCAGCTGTACTTTGCTTATTTTTGTCTTAAACTTATGTGTGTAAATAAGTGCATGATAACTGAAATTAAAAGTACATTCTGTAGTGCACATCGCTATACACATAACTAACAAAGAAATTACTGCCGAATGTTGCAGACTGATGTGTGACTTACTGCAGCCATGTATAATACTTATTCTGCCACCTTTTTTTCGATTCTGTAACATAAAGTTAAACTATTTTATTGTTATATAAACTGAATATCACTCTCAAAAATCTGCATATTAATATAATGTGTCCTTAGAATTTTATATGTTAAGACCATTACTCTGTTTGTATTCGTAATGTACTGTTTCAGTGGAACCCTACACACTGGACCATTATTTTATGTTGTCTCTATTTTTATTGCATGTTTTTTCTAAGAACTCTGTATATATTAGAAGATTAATATACTTATTTTATCCTCATTGTTTTGAGCTTTTCTCCACTGGACTCCACTGAAAAGGGTCTTTTCTTGTCCATATGGACTATCCCAGTCAACAAAAATAAATACATTTTCAGGTACAGGAAATGACAACTATCACTGAAACCTAATACCTGTAATAGAAATGCCAACACCTCTTGAACTTAATATATGCCAAATCCTTGACTGTGTCAACTCAATGAATGGAAACGTCTTCAATCAATTAGTTCTTATGAAAACTGTGCTCAGCATTCTGCTCCTCAGCACCTTCTGTCACTGGCAATTGACACTCAAAGAACAACACTTTGCACACCTGTAGGACAGTTATGTATTTGTATCATAATATTCTCATATTTCCCACTGACATGATTACCACATAATTACTTTATTTCATTACATCTTATCCATGACACTGATGACTGGCAAACTACTTTTCAAGTAAAAGTGTACAATGGTCGGCATTTCTTTTCATATACTTCACCTAAAGCTAATAGCTTTGCTGACTTTATTTGAAGTATGATTTGTGGAAAATTGAAACTTGGTAAGTCACACCAGGTTATACATTTTACTTAAAAATGCCTTTCCTCTTGATATTGAGAAGCAGCAATGTTATAGCTATGTTTTTGTGAAAATGTTCTTAAAAAAGGGACTGCTGTTTTCATTTTGTATGTTTAACAGTAAATTTATTGTCTACCTTACAGATCAGTTTAATCTTGTTTTGCATACTGATATGAATGAATTCTAACAATTGATATTTTTTTTTTATTAAACTTATCAGAGTTATGATAATTAAGCTTGGGACTGGAAGGAAATGCAAGAAGCAAATTAAGAGATGCTTATAATATGTTAATAATAAATCAGAGTTAAACTTGTATGAAGGCTTGAAAATTGCTTTTCTGGATGCAATGGACACACTGAAAAAAAAAACATCTACCATTGCAGCCTTTGCTTTTCTAACATTCCCTATTTATTTCTGGGACTTAACAGGATATTGAATACTAAGGTAAAACACTCTGTCTCTGTGCCAAGAACCACATTAGATTTTGCGGCTGATGCTCCTTTCGCTATTTAATGTACACTGTGGCTGCCCTCAGAAGAGCAATTATGCTTAATATTTTTCCAGTGTAGCCTGTCACGAGTGATGACTCTCAGTCACGCCTGTTTCTGGTTTATTTATTTATTTTTCTATTTTGGTTTGGCAAGTCACAATGAAACTTCAGTTTCACAGGAAGCAGCCTGATGTACAATAATTAAAAATACACAAACAGTAAAAAGGTTTCATGATCTTGTTCTTATGCATCATATTTATCTGAAACTCTGTTGACTAATGCTGAAGCAAGATATCTTCAAATGTGTTGAAGAAAGCCTCTACCCAGAATGATAATATCTTGTGACACGCTACAACAACTAGTACTTTACATTGTCTAAAATTACTGACAGCACTAATAATGCTATACAACCATGACCTAACGAAGAAATGTCTGTTGTCTTTTCTTAATACAGGAGTGTGCTATTAAATGAATACAAATTCATTTTTTTCAGAGTTTTCCTTTCAGTAGGATTTTTTTTTTAACTACAGATTTTGTAGTTCACTACCATAGTCCTAACAATACACAATGCAGTTTCTGGCTATTAATCATTTTTGAGGGTCACCTTAATTTGTTTATTAATAGTCAGTGACTGGCTATGAAATGCAAAAGGACAAGGAATATGATTTAATGGTTTGTCTGAGGTGAAACTGGCATGCATATATGGTGGGGAGATGTAACAATGAGTGGATATGACAGTCACTGGCAATGCAGTCTATTGGTGATGTGAAACTGATTTGTGAAACATTATTGCCTGATTTAACCTCTTTTGGTAGTAATAGTTTTAATAAAGAACACTGTGAGATATTGCCATCAGAACATGCACTCCAGTTTAAGAACCAGGCTTTCCTTTCATTTTGCATTTAGTGATTATGGACTAAATAATACTGACAAAGCCTCAAAGTAAGGTTTCAAAAACAATGAAATCCGTCTATAAGCTTTCTATATGAATCTAATATAATATAGCAAATGTGACAGACAGCGGAGATGCTATTTAATTAGTACAGAGTTTCACTGCAGTTTTGCTGCACTGTCATCATTTCAATGAAACGCTTTTCCTTCCCTTAGTAGAGAATTACATTTGATACAACATTTATGGACCCTATATAATCATAATGCTAATTAGGCACCCCTGAATGAACGTGGGATTCATTCTACGTTATCAAAGCCTCAGCATGCTTACAAAATTTATATCATTCTCAGTCCAACTACTACTACTTCTGAACCTTACTTATATCCACTACCTTACCCAGACCAACTCCACAAATCACACACCATTACTTCACTCAACCAGCTCACTCCCTTCAACTCACTTACACTCATTTGTCTCAATCTCCCCTGGACTGTATACCATTACCATCCATCTATTTTTTCACAACAACCTAAGCTCTACTTATAAACTCTTTAGCCACTCTCTAACCTCCAATATCCACACAAACCTGACAATATACAACATACAAACAAGGCAATCCAAATACCTCATCAGCATAATCCAACACCTAACAACCATACTTCTATCTGGAGATATACACCCTAACCCAGGCCCAAACACCACTTCCCCTACATCTAAATCCATCCTATTAGCTTCTCTAAATGCCCAAAGGATAGCTAACAAAATCCCCAACCTCCATGCCTGGCTTCTCCACAACAAACCTGACATCTCAGCTACTTCTGAAACCTGGTTAAACCTCATATAAAAGATACTGAAATAGTACCACCAAACTACTCTATCATCAGAAAAGACAGGGCCCACAAAAAGGGTGGTGGGATAGCTCTACTCTACTCATCCACCCTATCCATTACTCCCTATAACAAACCCATTCCTCACTTCTCCAATGCAGAATTAGTACTAGCTCTATTTCAATTAAATAAACACAAACACATTTGCATAGCCTCACTTTATATCCCCCTGGAGACAATATCTCAGTACATGAGGATATCCTATCTTGGCTTTCTACCAGTATCAGTAATGAAACTATTATCATGGGAGACACAAATATTAATTGGTCTTCCATTCATTCCCCTACACACCCCCTAAACATCAACATATACAAGTACTCTCAGCTCATCAACCTCACTACCAGGCCCTCTAAAGACTTCTCCAGTAGCAGTACCCTAGACTGGATCTTAGTCTCTCACCCCCGCTACTACCCTGATAGTGGAACTCTTCCTGATTCCCTTGATGACCACCTTCCTATTTTCACCAGACGCCTTCCATCTCCATTACAAGTAACTTATAACTACATCAGCACTCGCTACCTTAAAAACTTCAACCCAATAACCTTCTCAGACTCCCTAAAATCAATAAATTGGAACCCCCTAAAAACCCTACCCCTTGATAATGCTGTTGCACACTTCAGTACAACTTTCCTAAAACTGCTGGATAGTTTTGCCCCCATAAAAACCAAAAGAATAAGAAACAATACCGCTAAAATGCTTATCACAGCAGATCGACAGAATTACTTCTCCTTACTCCTCCTTACTTCTCCTTACTCCAAAACAACCACACAACCAATCCTCAAAAATTCTGGAATGGCATCACTACCCTCCTAAAACCTGGCTCAGCAGAAAACCCAAGCCCAGACCCAAATGCACTAGATATAGATCTGGCTACCCAATTCAACTCTTTTTTCATAGACTCTATTTCCAAACTAACCTCATCCTTCTCTAATAACACCTCACCCCCTACTTCTGCACTCCCCCCCTCTTGTCACCTCCTTCATCTCCAGTCTCTCAACTCCCACCATTCTCCATAAAACCCATTCCTACTTCTGCCTTAAGAAAACTCCTGCAAAAGCTAAAACCATGCACCAATGCCCCCGATAACATTCCCTCATCCTTCCTCAGCATAGCTGCCGAAGCCATTGCCTTCCGCATCAGCATCCTAATCAGTCGCTCTATCCAAGAAGGTCTTCTACCCAAACTCTGGAAAAGGGCTTTCAACATTCCCCTGCACAAAGGAGGCAATAATAACAATATTACTAATTTTCGTCCCATCACCATCCTCTCTCCTATATCAAAACACCTATAGAAATGTATCCATCTTCAACTCCTTCCCTATCTCTTAGATAATAACTTACTAACTTCCACACAGCGCGGATTCAGACCCGGTCACAGCACCATGACTGCTCCCCTTTCCTTCCTGGAAACTGTAAATAAAGCTAGAGATTCTGGCTCTACTGTATCTACCCTCTTTCTTGACCTCTCTGAGGCCTTTGATACTATCTCTCACAACCTTCTCCTAACTAAACTATCTAACCTAAACCTATCCCCTTCCTCTCTCAATTGGTTCCCCAGCTATCTCTCCAACAGGCAACAAGCTGTCAAGTGGGAAAAAGCCATCTCCTCTTTCCTTAACACACCCACTGGTGTCCCCCAAGGTTCAATTTTGGGTCCTCTCCTCTTCAATATATTCATAAATGATTTCTTCCACTCAATTCCTCATGCTAAACTTATTCAATATGCAGATGATTCTACAATTATCTGTGCAGCCACATCCATCCCCACTCTCTTAAAACTGACTCAAGATGCCTTCTGTACCACAGAACAGTGGATGAAGGACAATCATCTAGCACTCAATGCATCAAAAACCAAACTTATGGTATTTACCCCCCTCAAAAACCAACACCATTGATAGAAAACTATTCTCCATCACTAGCCAGAATAACAAATCTCTTGAACTGGTATCTGAAACCAAACTACTAGGAGTCCAGATTGATGACCAGCTTAAATTCAATAGCCACCTACAACTAAACATAAAAAAAAACACCAAAAACTTAGCATGCTCTACTGACGCAATCGATTCCTCACTACATCTACTAAGCTCACTCTCGCTACTACATTTCTCATCCCTTCCATCCTTTATGGTGTCCCTCTCCTAACAAACCTACAATCATCTCTCAAAACAAAACTGTCCTCTTGTTATAATAAAATTGCCATATTTTCCACTATCCACAAATCATCTACCCATCACTGTGCATCTCTCCACAAACTTAACTGGCTAGAGCTTCCCAACTATCTCTCCTATACTCAGCTCACTTTTGCTCACAAACTAATTTTTCATCCCACCCTCTGTCCCTCTCTCAGCTCTACCTTTAAAATGCACCTGCCACAAAGACTCCTAAGATCTAATAACCAAAACCTAATAGAGCTGTACAAACCCCTTCACTCTCCAGGACAAAACCTCCTGTCCTTTGCCCTGGCACGCCTATGGAACTCCCTTCCTCCCTCCATCCGTATCACCACCAACCTGCCTGCTCTTAAAATAATCAATGCACTCACATCTAACATCCTCATGGGAATGCTCCTGCTCCCACCCCTCATAGCCTATTCTCCACTTCCTACAGGCAACTATATCATATATTACCAGACACCAAATAATAAGCCAACTGTAATGACATCTTATAATTCTCTAATCCTACTATTCCACTCAAGAAACTATATATTTACTACAGCAATGCTTTGTTTTTCTACAAAATTTAACCTAAAAATTTTTATTGCACCTGCTTAAATCTTGGTTTTCTACAAAATGAAACATAAAATTGCATTGTAACTGCTTAATCTTTGTTTTGTCTTGAACCCACAAATGACTGAAATTGTAAACTGCTGTAATATTTTTGTTACCACTGTTTTAAAGCTTTGTCTTTAACCTACAAATGATTGAAATTGTAAACTGCTGTAATCTTTTTGTAACCTTTGTTTTGGAGCTTTTCTCCCCAGGACTCCATTGAAAATGGGTTCTTATTGGCCCAATGGACTATCCTGGTAAACCAACTGCAAATAAATAAAAATAAATAAAAATTCAGAAAGTCTGCATTGCATGCAGTCTGAGAGGTCACCATTTGGGATAAAACTTGCAAATGAAACTTGCTTTTTAAATACAGCTGCGCCATAATGTCAAGAATCTAGAACTTCATCAGCTGAAGCATTTATGAAAAGAAGTACAGGTTTTTAACTGGTGGACCAGTTAGGAGTCTGGGCCTGTTAGGCTGAACCATTCTGACATATGGCAGAGCTATGAGAAATAACACTGAAGAATGAATTAAGTGACAATGTTAAAACCTCTCCTACAGTAGAAGAAATGTACTATGACACTGGCATTGACCACACACTGGTTTACTTATGATGTGCATTGAAAACCTGAAAAGGAATGTTAAATGTTGACAACATTATGAGCAAATTGCCAATAAATTAGACATGGTCTTATAGCTGTGTAGTGTGGTCATAATTTGTGATACTCAAATTAGGGACCAACCTCATGAGCTATAAATTAAGGTTGAATAGCTAGTCTATGAAATGTTTTCCATGACTCAGTTGGAGGGATACACGTATTATATTAAAAGCCGATACATTAAAAACAGGAAAAAGTTACTAGCAAGCATAAAACATGAGACAAAGGCTGAAGCTCTGATGTGCAGGAACACTTTGTGGTCAAAAGTGTTCGAGAAGCACCACCTTTGGCTATAGTCTCAAGAATTATGGTACTAATACTGTCTAACTCTATCCATTCTGGGATATCAGGGGCACTGTAAAATATTCTTTCGGGATGCCATTAACACTACATGATGTAAGGCCTTTAAACATTATTTTAAAAATCAGGAAGGATAGCATTACTCAATGTACAAGGTTAGGACATATGTTGAACCTCTTACTACTTTTTAGTACTGATGAAGGAATCCCAATACAAAGCTTTGACAGTGTTGTATAATTTTTGTAGTCAGTTCTGGAGCAGTGAGCACTTGTACTCATTTCAGCAAGGATGCAATAATGATGAAGATTATCAGACTAAGACATGTGACAGTTCAAGCAGGAATAATATAATATAATATAATATAATATAATATAATATAATATAATATAATATAATATATATGTATATGAGTAAGAATGTGTGTGTGTGTGTGTGTGTGTGTGTGTGTGTGTGTGTGTGTGTGTGTGTGTGTGTGTGTGTGTGTGTGTGTGTGTGTGTGCTTGCATGCATGATCATGTATAAAGTGTCCCAACATACCACAATATATTTTATTTATGTAGCTTCTCTGCACCCCTGGCTGAATCTGGAAATGAACTACTGCAATGTGTCATGCAACCACTTTAGCAAAGGTAGCCAGTGAAGCAGTAATTTTGCACATTCTCTACAACACATTACACAATATAGGTAATAAATGGGTTAAACAAAATGCACACATTTGTGATTGGAGTCCTGCCTTTATTGAATGGTCTACTTACCAGATAATGGTATGTATTAGCAAGACAAACTAATGGAGTAGTCAAAAAATGGTGTCTGAAAAATACATGTAAAGGGAACAGAATAGTTGTTATCAAAATAACAAAGTCCAAAGACCTGTGTCCAAACCTCTGACCTTTTGAAATTATATTGCAAATTCATGTGCAGTAGTAAGGTACACCACAAAAGTTGTTCTGAAAATGTGTGAATACACATACACATGTAAAGTTAAAAATAGTGATGAGGACCATAAAATGAACATTGAAAAATGACACAAAACAGGTAGGTATTGAAAACTACCACCCAGTGTATGAATCAGTGCAAGATTATAGTGAAGCAAGGAATCTGTTAAATGAACATATCATATAACCACAGTTATATGGCATTATTAGCACACGATAATGATGGCTGTCACCATTTCACAAGTTAGATCATCATAGGTGTGAATCTCTGCTGCCTAATTCACAGGATCAAACTTGTATATTAACTAATGACATCAAAGATGAAGTATAACACTTTTTGCACATTTGAAGGAATGACATCAGCAGTGTGTGCAAATGAATATGGTTATAGTTAAAACTGAGTAAAAGACTCAGGGGATGCAAACCCTTCACCCATGAAAGTGTCACAGGCAAGTAATATTTGTTACCACAGATCTGCTAAGTCACTAAAGGGTTGCCACCAGTCTCGCTATCAGCAAGGCACTCACGTTTTGGGTCTAATGATCCCAACATCCACTTCAGAAATCAGAGGGAAACAAAAAGTACTGCTTTTGCTGAATGTTTGAATTGCCAAGAAAAAACTGCATGGACTTAACTACTTTTTCTCACCAATTATGAATTTCATTTGTGATGTCATCAACTCGGACCTTCAGGGAGAGCTGTCCCCTGTCAGGTATAAGTAGTGAATATAGTTCAGAGATTGGCTGAAATTTGTGTAGGGAGGCGGCGTCGGGCTGGCAATTCAACACCATAAAACTCCACTGCCAATCATGATCGGACAGGTGATCCACTGTGGCGACCTCTAACTGGGAAAAGCCGAAAGAAGAAGAAGGAAGACTGAAACTCAAATGCATGTGATTATTTAGTGATGTCAGTCCTTAGTGATTTATCAGCAAATCACAAATCCTATAAGGAACAGACCAAAAATATGAGAAAAATCTGGGCATTCTGCAAAAATCTAGAGAGCAGAGAGGTATGACCATGAGTAGCAATTTAAAAAAGACACAGAGAGAAGGATCTGTTTTTTTAAGCCAGTTAGCATGCAAGCCTGAAAGTCAAAAAGGAGGACAGCCAGCAAACCGGCAAGCAAGCATGGAAGGAAGCCAGCTTACCAGTGAGGCAGGAAACTAGTAAGGTGGCCAGCTAGCCAGCCAGTATATTAATGGCAAGTAAGCAAGGAGACTAGCAAGACAGCCACCTAGCAAGCAGGCCAGTAAGACATCAAAATGGCCTGCTACCATAAAGGCCAGTAGGTCAGCCAGCAAGGAGGCCACTTGGGTCAACAGCAAGACAGCCAGTAAGGTGGATAGCTTGACAGCCAGGTGCCCAGCATGGTGTACAGCCAGCTAGGAGGTCAGCCAGCCAACCTGCCAGGAGACCAGCAAAGTGGCCAGCTAGCCAGGTGGTCAGCCAGCCTGAATGACAGTAAGGTGGCTAGACAGCTAGGAGGCCACTACAGTAGCCAGCAAGCTAGCTAGGTGTTCAACAAGGTGATCATCAAGCCAACCATTCCAGAGAGAAGGACACTAACCTACTCAGAGAGAAGGACACTAACTGGCCTAGATGTAGGGAAGCTAGACAGCTAACCATTGGAGGTGGTAAGGACAGTGGAAAGCCAGTCATGTAAAGACTGTGGTTGTCCTATTCTGCTTTGTAGTGGAAAATAGAGTAAGCATTTTAGTTTTGGAAATTTTAAAGATGGGAATGCATTCTATTTATTTATTTTTTATTCTCTTTCTTACAGCTGTGTTCAGAGGTAAATAGGGTGTGTTGTACATTTCCTATAGATTTTATACAGGCTGTTTTGGGATGATTTACAAGAACTATTTTTTAAAGGTAAAATAGTGTGTGTGTGTGTGTGTGTGTGTGTGTGTGTGTGTGTGTGTGTGTGTGTGCGTGCGTGCGTGCGTGTGTGTGTGTGTGTGTGTGTGTGTGTGTGCGTGTGTGTGTGTGTGTGTGTGTATATATACAGTGGATATAAAAAGTGTACACACTTCTGTTAAAATGCCAGGTATTTGTGATATAAAAAAATGAGATCACAATAAATAATTTCAAAACTTTTTCCACCTTTAATGTGACCTATAACCTGCACAATTCAACTGAAAAATAAACAGATCTTTTAGAGGAAAAATATAAAAAATAAAAAATGTACAATAAGCTGGTTGCATAAGTGTGCACATCCTTAAACAAAAACTTTGTTGAAGCACCTTTTGATTTAATTACAACATTCACTCTTCTTGGGTAGGAGTCTATCAGCATGGCATATCTTGACTTGGCAATATTTGCACACTCTTCCTTGCAAAAGCACTCCAAATCTGTCAGAGTGCAAGGGCATCTCTTGTACACAGCCCTTTTCAGGTCACCCCAAAGAATTTTTATTGGATTTAGGTCTGGGCTCTGGATAAGCTATTGCAAAACTTTAATTTTCTTTCGGTGAAGCCATTCTTTTGATGATTTGGATGTATGTTTGGGGTCATAATCATGTTGAAAGATAAAATTCCTCTTCATCTTCAGCTTTCTAGCAGACGCCTGAATGTTTTGGGTCAAAAGTGACTGGTATTTGGAATTGTTCATAATTTCTCCACCTTGACTAAAGCCCCAGTTCCAACTGAAGAAAAGCAACCCCAAAACATGATACTGCCACCAATATGCTTCACTGTGGGGATGGTGTTCTTTTGGTGATGTGAAGTGTTGTTTTTGCACCAAACATACCTTTTGGAATTGTGGCCAAATAGTTCAACCTTGGTCTCATCAGACTTAAGACATTTTCCCACATGCTTTTGGAGACTTGATCTATTGTTTTACAAATTTTAGCCAGGTTGGGATGTTTTTCTGTGTAAGAAAAGGCAACCCTATCCTGTAGTCCAGACATATGGAGAATACGGGAGACTTTTGTCACATGAAGTAGGCAACCAGTACTTGCCAGAAATACCTGTAGCTCCTTCAGTATTACTGTAGGTCACTTGGCAGCCTCCCTGACCAGTTTTTTTCTTGTATTTTCATCAGTTTTAGAGGGATATCCAGTTCTTTGCAACGTCACTTTTCTCCCATATTTTTACCACTTTTTAATGACTGTCTTCACTGTGTTCCATGGTATATCCAATGTTGTGGGAATATTTTTGTACCCTTCTACTGACTGATACCTTTCAACAATGAGATCCCTTTGATGCTTTGTAAGCTCTCTGTGAACCATGGCTTTTGCTGTAGCAGGCAACTGAGTAAATGTCAGGGAAATCCTACTAGAACAGCTGAACTTTATTTGGAGTTAATCAGAGTCTCTTTAATTGATGGCAGGTGTGTACTCAAGAAGACCGAATGCTGTAATTAAATCAAAAGGTGCGTCAACAAAGTATTAGTTTAAGGGTGTGCACACTTCTGCAACCAGCTTATTGTATGATTTTTATTTTTTATATTTTTTCCCAGAACTGATTTGTTTGTTTTTCAATTAAAATCTACAGGTTATAGGTCACATTAATGGTGGGAAAAGTTTTGAAATGATTTATTGTGGTCTCATTTTTTTAAATCCTAAAAACCTATATATATGGGGTGGCCACGGTGATGCAGCGGTTAGCGTTGTCACCTTACAGCAAGAGGTTCTCCGGTTCGATTCTCTGCTGGGGTGCCCTCTATGCAGAAAATGCATATCCTCCCTGTGGTTGCGTGGGTTTTCTGCAGGTGCTCTGGTTTCCTCCCACATCCCAAAGACATGCTGTAGGTGGACTGGACACTCTAAATTGGCCCTAGGCATGAGTGCGTGCATGTGTGTGCCTCCTTTTGAAGGTTGGGCACCAGACTGGCAACTCAACACCATAAAACTCCACTTCCAATCATGAGCAGACAGGTGATCTGCAGTGGTGACCCCTAACCGAGAAAAGCCGAAAGAAGAAAAAAAAAAAATATATATATATATATATATATATATATATATATATATATATATATATATATATATATGTATTTATGATTCCATTAGGGGGCAAGCCTCCCTGCACACCCCGCATAAATTAAATATACCAACTCAAAGATTGCACTACAGTGGGAAAAATTTAATTGCCTAACCCTACTCTATTACGATCACCATAAAGAATGTACACATAATATCTATATCACTTACCTGTATGGCCTAAAAAATACATACAGAGTGGCAAAATAAACACTTTATAAATAGTATAAATTCCTACACCATATAAATAATAACTATAGAAATAAAAACTACAACATCTCATAGTGATACCACAAGATAAACAGAACAAACTATAACATTTATACGATTAATGATACACTATTACATATTATAGATTTTAGATATTATGAAATTTGATATTATGGGTTTTAGATATTATGAATTTTAGATGTTATGATCTCAATGTTATGAGCTAAGATGTTACGGGATTTAGATGTTTTGAAGTGTAACATATATATATATATATATATATATATATATATATATATATATATATATATATTAGATATAGATATATAAATATATTGATGTATATCTGTATATATATATATATATATATATATATATATATATATATATTTATATCTATATATATATATATATATATATATAGTTCACTTTCAGAAGGTCGAACAGCTGAATTCTCAAAATGTATATGGCCGAAGCCATATGCTCGAATTTCAGAAGCTCGACCTTCTGAAAGGGAAAGAAAAAAAAGCAAGAAAGAACAAGTGTTTCACCCCCCCCACATCCACCACTACTTATTTATTCTAACTCCGAGGTCACACTACAGAGCAGAAAGGGAAACCTCCCATTCTGCGCTGTATGACGATCCCTATTCAGAAGGTCGAGCTTCTGAAATTTCGAGCATATGGTCTCGACCATATGATTTTCAAGATTTTAGCCGTTCGACCTTCTGAAGGGGAACCATATATATATATATATATATATATATATATATATATATATATATATATATATATATCTATGTGTATATATATATATATATATATATATATATATCAAATCGGGTCTATATTAGATAACTGAATGTTATCTTTAGCAAATGCTCACATGAGCAAAAATGCCGGTAATCGAACTTGTTTTGTGAGGACTGAGCCCCCCCCACACCCCCCGCTAGCTATATATTCCAATATCCCACTCCTCACTGTACCACGACCCCGCAAGCACCCTTTTGATTCCCAGCATTTTCGCTCAAGTGAGCATTCACTAAAGATAACATTCGGTTATCTAATATAGTCCCATATAATCTGTATACATATATATATATATATATATATATATATATATATATATATATATATATATATATACGTATATCTGTATGGGTGTAGGACACCCGATCAAATGAACACAATGCTGGCAGCTAGGAGATCGACGCAAAAACATTGAGTTAACAAATAATGACATTTTCTGCACATGCTTCAGGGATCTCCTGGTTGTCAGCATTGTGTCCATTTGACCAATATATACAAGTGTGTTTGTATGTGTGTGTGTGTGTGTGTGTGTGTGTGTGTGTGTGTGTGTGTGTGTGTGTGTGTGTGTGTGTGTGTGTATGTGTGTGTGTATGTGTATACATACATATATATATATATATATATATATATGTGTGTGTGTGTGTGTATGTGTGTGTGTGTGTGTGTGTGTGTGTGTGTGTGTGTGTGTGTGTGTGTATTTTGGGGGCCTATGTTCAAAAGCGTGTTTCTCTGGAATGTCTAGGCTGTCACATGCTTGGCTACACCCTCCACCCATGACCCCACCCCATGATGTCATATAGTAGCCACACCCCTTGTGCTCCACTTTGGATCAGTGAAAAGGTGGCAACTTTAAGTCAATATTGCATGTCACAATCGTTCTACATGCTAATACAATGAACACCTAACTGGATTTGAACCATTGCATGCTTAACTCACATTATCCTGACTTATGTAGTAACTACTGAAGCCACAGAACTACTTACACATCGTTGTCAGAAAGCTCACATTTGAAGGGAGTAAATCTTAATGAGAATTAATTTGCATCAGGAGTACAATGAACCATGGAAAATGTTAGAGTTGAAATTATAAATGTCTTCTCATGCTTCTACCAGTATTTTTTTTTTCTAACAAATGAGCCTAACCTCCTTTGCAAGACAATTATCACATATTTATATATATATACATATATACATATATACATATATAAATATGCATAAGTATTACCAAAGGCATTTTTCTTCAGTTTTTGCCATAGAATATCAACTGATGTTTACTACTCCTCAGCTTTGAATAGCAAAGCTTCTGCTAACTGTAGCAAAAGATGCAAAAAGTAAATAATAAACTGCACATGATTAAAAGAGAGTAGAGCACTTAGGGGACCAAAACCCTCTACCTGCCAACTACCAGTAGACTTTCTCACATAAGAACCATTCACTCAGTCATTCTTACATGTCAGCTATGGTTGTTTATACACTGGCAGAATGCACCCTCCACTAAAGTCAAACTGCTGCCTGCCTAAGTCACATTTTCCTGACTTATGAGCTAACTTCTGATGCCACATAAAAAGCTATGCAAGAATTGTCATAAATCACACATTTTAGGGAATGCCATCACTAGTGTGTGGGAATTAGTACAGCCATGTTTAACTAAGAGTACAATGCTTGAGGGAATAAAAACCCTCCACCTGTGAAAGTTTAAAAGCCAAGTAGAATTTTTTACATCACATCTGTTCACTAAGCCATTATTGTAAGCAATTGCCTTTTTTCACACTTACGGAATGCAGGCCACAGTGGATTTGAACTGCTGCCTGCCTAACTCACACTATTTTGACTTGTTCACCAGTTACTGATGCCACAGAAGTAATACAACACTTGTGGATTATAAGCCTCCACTTGTGAAAAATGTCACAACCAATAGACATTTCTCACATCACATCTATTCACTAAACCACAGCACAAATTATACAGCATTTATCAGACAGTACAATTTTGGATGGAGTGTATGAGCAATATTAAACACAAACCACAATGGATCATCACTCTCCACATACTTGACTAACAAATTGTTACTTTTAAAATAATTAATGTATTCATGCTTATATCAGTAGTTGGTTATGTTGGTTATTGAGGCTAAATCATTTGCATGATAGCATATCATTGGTGCAGAAGAGGGATTTTCTTCACTTTTGCTATAGGATGTTTATTGTAATTTGCCATTTCATAAATATGAATAACAATGCCCCTGATTCCAAGTAGTGTACAATGGTAAATGTAGAAACACTCATTTGTTTTAGTGTTACAACTCTGTTGTCAGTGTGCATGATGTGATAAATATGTTGCTTCCAATATACTGTAGTAGGAAATATATATTTGTGTGTCTCAGAGTAATGCAGAGTACATGGTAGGGGGAATGGAAATCATGAAGGAATAAATTATATGTTCCAGATCAATGTTCATCAAGAGAAAACAAAGAGGAACTTGTACTGACATATGTCTGACAAACCATAAATGAAGGTAATACTCATAAAGGAAGTTAAAAAGGTGTGAAAATAGAATGGTGATGGGTGACAGGGGCATAAGTAACACACTGGATTGTAACCCGTGTGTCTCTGAGCGATTAGCTCCATATCAGTGCAGTATGCAGTGTTTCAAGTAAGTCTGTGTTTGTGTGTTGATCACTGAGAAATAGCATTTAAGTGTATAACATTTGCAAACTGATATCAAGGCATAAACACAAATGATGTCACTATTGCTGTCATTGATATCAGTATGTAAATATGGTTTTAAGTTTACCTGTTCAATGGCAAAGGATTTCAGGATGGGAAGAAAAACGTAAGATAAGACCACCCTTAGTGACATACAACACAGCATTGACTGCACAGGAATGGACTCCTCATATAATTTATACTTTGAGCCATGAAAGCATATACAAATAACAGACACAACTGACATTATTCTCATTCTGTCAGAATCACGTACTGAAGCACAATGTTGCCAAAATCATTTGCATGACAGATGGCAAAGTGTTGGCACATGCATACATTTTTCTTCATTTTTGCCATAGGATGAGAAGTGCCATTTCCCTCTGCTCATTGGATACTTCAATAAACATGAAAAAAATGAAAAAATACTTAAAGAAATGGATGGCTAAGCCATTTGTGGCCATGATTGTCTTGAGTTTATATATATTTTGAACAGATTCTACTGTATATTAGAAAAGGAAGGATACCACAGAGAGGTGAAGGTGAAGAAAACAGATGGTGGCACAGTTGCTGGAACAGTAAAATAAGAACATTGCAGTTATATACGTCTTATGATTTCAATGTAGCTATAATAAATATCTGTCTGACAGGTAGGCCCACTAGACACAATGAATCTTTTCAGGAATGATTCTAGTGCAATTTCTGGTTAAGCAACTTGCTCAAGATCACACAGTAGTCAACTATGGACTGAGGGAATCAAACTCTGTGCACATAAATTACTGTTTACAACATTATACCTCTGTGCTGACTGTACTGTAGGGTGAGCAACATGGCAAACCTCAGTCCCTGTTTTTTCCCATGAACCATATTATGGTCAATAGCAACTAAAACTTTTTAATGGTTAGGGCTAACATGGGCATTGTTGACAACCTTGGATGCACCGACTGTGGAACACACACACCTCAAAATAATGGAAGACAGTTCCAGACTGTGAAGAAAACGTGTGACATCTTACCCTCATTGGCTTACAACCATGGACTTGTTTCACTGGGATGGACTATTCATGTATATGTTGAAACATCAAAGCACTTTCTGAGAAATTAATCATATTACTTTGATTATGTCAGATTTGCTTAACATGCTCTTGTGCTAAGCCCTAGTGTATAACTGATTGCAGCAGATGAGTACATTGATAGATTGTTTTTATTTCTAAGCCAATCATTGCCATGTTTGAGGTGTGTTCATCTATTTTTGACCAGATTAAAAGTGGAAAATGGGATGACAAGACCTTGATGAAAATAGGGAGCAATCAATGGGTAGGATGCTAGGTGAGTAATGTAGAAATGAGCAGGATGGAGGTGGGATAGAACAATGTCTCTCAACTTCATGACAAACAAATGCTTATAGATAGATAGTTAGATAGATAGATAGATAGATAGATAGATAGATAGATAGATAGACAGATAGATAGACAGATAGATAGACAGATCAAACAAATGCTTATAGATAGATAGATAGTTAGATAGACAGATAGATAGATAGATAGATAGATAGATAGATAGATAGATAGATAGATAGACATATATTTGTCAAACTTTGGGGATGAATAAAGTGTACACATAGTGTGAAAATATTTTTTTCCTCTGGCATACAGAAGCAAATCACTTGTGTAATACACACACACACTGACAAAGTGGACAGCTATGCATGGGACATTATTTTTGGTGGGACAGGTGTCCCAATTTTTCTATTTCTGAGAGAGAAGAAAGTTGGGGAGGAAGTTAGCTATGATAGAGCTAGGTATGAGTGGGAGATTAAGTTGGAGGACATGACAGACATAACTAATAGGGGTGGTACTACACACAGGAGGAAGGGGGAACACAGGATATGATGTTAGGATGAAGTGCAACAATGTGATGTATACCAGCCACCTTAGACACAGTGGTAAATCACTTCTCACCCTTGTAGCTGCCTCCAGTGGGGCATATCTCAGTAACTGAAGGCAGTGCTGGGTAGAGGAGTGCCACATCCAGATGTTTGAGCCTACTTTCCATCTGGCTGAAGTGGTAGAATCTGTCCCACAATGTCTGTCAGCTCCTGACAGGTGGTATAGTTGCCACTTCCACTGGTACTGCTCCTGGTGGGTACCGATTCACAATAGCCCAGTACAGGTGGTGCAGGTAGACCAGGATGAGTGGACACATCTCTGGTGGTTTGTGCAGTAGTGCCAGGACTTGAAAAAATGACAGTGTAGTATCCTCAAGACCTGGAAACATTGGTACAATGGGACTGGGCCAGGATCTTGGGGGAGGATGGCATCCCTGTTGTAAAAGGAAGTAATAGTTCACAAAAATCACAAAAGCTGATAGATCACAAAAAAGCCATAAATATGTTAGGGTGGACTACTGAGGATAAGAAAGAAATTATGTATTGTTACTATTATGCAAAAAGACTAGAATTTCCAGACAGAAGATATACAAAAAGATTAAGAGTGAAATTAGAGGAAAGAAAAATACTTGCACAAGAAAAAACTGTCAAAAGCTTTAATTGCAGACTGGTGTTCATTAATACAACATATTTATGAAAACACATTATATAGACCAAGAAACCTTGATCCATTTGAGAAGTGTAAAAATGTAAAGAACAAAATCTAGAGATTTTTGAAAGGTATAAAAAAAGAAATATGGACATGGGAAAGAAAGAGAGATCTGATATGGTACAATACTTACATAAAGGGGAAAGCCAAATTAATCAAAACAAAAAAGCAGCCCTAAAGATATTAAAATAGAAATGCAGACACATGCATCGAGATATGGGAAATGTCACTATACAAAAAAACAAACAAAAAAAAAAATCACAGAGAGGGACTGTAGAACAGAATATCAGTAAAGTAGAAGTTAAAACATAAGTTATGGAATACCTGCAAAGTGAAGGATTTAGTGTAGAAAGTCTAACACAGGTTATATCACAGAATGATGGAATACCCCAAGCAAGGGCCAACAGGAAGAGCAGGAGACAGCTGAAGAGTAAATATGGACATGGCGAAGAAAAAGAGATTTAATATGGTGCAATATTTATGCAAAACAGAAAGCAAAACTAATCAATGCACCAAAGATATTACAGGGAAAGGCAGCTGGATATCGAAAATTTGACTATACAAAAATAAAAAAACAAGAGTAAAAGTAGAAAAGAGGATTAGTAATAGAGAAGTTAAAGAAATAGAAACTGAGATTCTGGATTACCTGTGAAGTGAAGGATTTAGTGTAGAAAATCTAACTTTGATAATACTGCAGCAGGATCCCCAAATTAAGGAGAAACCAGTAGAGCTGGAAATGTCTGCTCAGTTGTCATATGAAGATACTTTGAAGCCTCCATAGGAGACCAGTACCAAAGTTCAGATGAATTTGCACATCAAGGGAAGGAACAAGAAACGGTTCCGACTCTGATGCGGTTAATGTTGTAGAGTGATAGGCCAGTGAATTCCCATATGAAAGAGAAACAGATGACACAAGATGAAACTGAAAAGAAGGTGGCGCAGGAAGATGCTCTGGAACATTCTGTAGAATGCCCACAGGAAATGGAGAGCAAAGAATGTGCCCTCAATTTAGAAGACAATTATCTAAGAGAAAAGTTGCTTGATTTAATAGAGATCAACAGATATAGTAAGATCAATGAAATAATTAATGAAAGAAACAGACTACAGAAAGTCAGTAAAACCTCAAAAGTTAAAAGTTAGATAAAACAAATGAACACAGTAATTTGGAAATTCATATAATATAACAGACGTAAATAGGATATATTACTGTGCTGCTAAATTAATAACAGATAAAGTCATACCAAAAAAAACACATGGCATTATGGGAAAGCAAGGGGAGAAATCAAATGCCATCATGGAAGTATTCAAAAGAAAAAACTATAAAGCAATTAAGACAAGAAGTACCACTGTTAGAAGAGTATAGAAGAGAGAACCAATCAACAAATATACTCAGAAAGCTTCACATGGTAAAAGCAATGCACAGTATCAGAGCAGAACAGGATCTATTGTGCACTATTGCAAATAATAAACTAAAAATATCAGCACAGGGAGAAAAACACAGAAGATATGAAGATAAATATTAAAGAAAAGTACAAAATAAGTAATTTATTGATGACCCAAAAACATTTTATAGAGAATTGGGAAACAAGGCAAAAGGAATTGCAACTCCACCAAAAAAAAAGAAGTCATAGATACATTTTAGAGAAATATCTATTAAGACACTGAGGAATATAACAAAGATGCTGAATAGACAGAAGAATTAAAAGAAAGACTAAGAAGTTCAAATGTACAGGATATGAAATGGGATGAATAATTGTCAGAGAAATTGAAATAAAGTTAAGAAAAGCTATTAAAGTATGTATTTAAATGCCTTGCATCAGGTGATTTTAATTCTGATGAAGCTTTGTATTGGCAAAGTGAAAGCGCGCTTAACTTGAATTGTTTTTTGTGGTCTGACCTTTTGTAACTGTTGTTCAAAGAGTTTTTAACGGTCTTTGGATTAAACTATTGTTTTTCCCATTACGGATTCCTTGCTGCGTTCATTGCCTTGGATTTTGGTTTTATTGGTTTTTGCTTCTTTTTGTGGTTCTTGGTGGATTATCGCAGAAATCATTAGCAATGACACAGTCGACCTTCAGATCATGGACCCTACCCAGTTTATTTTTATTAAAGACAGGTCAGGTCTATTGACACTGGAAGACTGCTTTGAGATGGTCACCAAGGCAATGGATATGGACAAAATGGTGCATACTGCCTACCTTGACCTAGCTAAGGCATTTGATACAATACCCCACTCAGGCATTGCAAACAAACTCATGGAATTAGGCATAAATCCCTATATAACTCACTGGATAGCCAGTTGGTTTACAGACTGGACCCATGAAATTACGAATGGAGGAACCTTCTCAACAAAGAAGCTGTTCAACAGTGGAGTCTCCTAGGGATCTGTGCTGTGTCCACTCCTCTTTGGCATTTATTTTTCGGACGTCAAGGCCAATGCAAAGGGCCTCTGACTTTCAAAGTATGCAGATGACTGCAGTCTAGGAGCAATCATAGCAATCCCCTAAGATACTAACAATTTACAGGAAGGTCTAGCACAGACAAATGACTGATGCCAAAGACACAGCTTAAAACTCAATGCCAAGAAATGCATAACAGTACATTTTTGAAAGTTGACCACCCAGGGCAAATACTTCATTGATAAAGCACCCCTAATATTTGACACAGGAGTCAGGGATTCAGGGACCCATGCAGATAGCAACCTGGCTTTTGACCAACATGTGTCGAAGGTTGTAAGAAAATCATTCTGTGTCACTCAACTTATAAGTAAAGGCATGACATCTAGGTCCAGGAAAGTCGTTGTGCCACTGTACTCAAATAGCATCAGTCCCATTATTGAGTATAATGACCCTTTCTGTATGTAGCTGACCAGGCACATGCAGCAAATGGAACCTACACAGAGGTTCATCACAAAAAGAATACAGGGTGTAAACACAATGTCCTATGCAAATTGACTAAAAACCTTATCTCTATACGGTGTTTTCTGAAGACTGCTGAGAGGCAATTTATGCATGGCATACAAGACATTCTTGGATCACAATCTGATGACCATTTGCATATTCACAACAGCACCAGAACTACTAGATTTAGGAATTTAAATTTTGCCCATTACTTAAATGGGATATGTTTTAGGGACAGGTATGTATCTCACAGAAGCCTCATTCTCTGGAATAGGCTTCCCATCCATGTGAGGCAGAGCCTTTTCCTAAGCCTATTAAAGGGCAAACTGGACTAGTGGATGGGGAATCGTAAATTTATCCTTGGTCTGATACCTATATCTCTGAAGGTCGGAGGCAGGCATTAAATCATGCCCAGCATACACCCTTTAAAATAACCTCTAAAGCACAATAGCTTTTGGGATACATTTGAGTTACAAGGCTCCAGTGATAATTAGCCTAATATACAGATACGAACCTATGAACTTTGGAGACATACACTTCCCCATTTTATTCTTAGCAAATGAGACTCCAAGATAACATAAAAAAACTTGTGAAAATTAAAAAAAAGTTTTCTGTCCTACAAATCAATAGCCTTCAGCAATTTAAACATTTCTGAAAATAAATTGCACAAATGTCAAATAAAATTAAAATATATACCAATGCCACACACATCTAACAATAAGTCAGTGCAAACAGCTACTTTAAGTAACTTTGCAGTCATATTCCATAAGCATCATTCAGAATATGTTCACACAGTAAGTCATGGCTCATGGCACTTTGGACATGAAGAAAGAATGCAGGCAATAGGCAAAAATGAATAAATAAAAAACAGCACTGATGATTATACAAGATATATATATATATATATATATATATATGCATTTGTATATATATATATATATATATATATATATATATATATATATATATATACATATATATATATATATATATATATATATATATTACATAAGCATGGTAAATATGCATTAGTACAGTACTGAACAAGTAAGGAGCACATAATTTGATGTATAACTTTACCACATAAATAATTATCTAGAAATGCACACCAGTGCACACTAAAAAAAAAAAGTCATCATAATATGGATAATTTGCTTGAGTATACTGAATACCTCTGCTGCCACTGCATGTAATGTAAAAGTAGGTAACTTACTGTAATATCATGGTTAGAACCACCACTAAATTTGTTGCAACAATGTTATTTTGCAACTTCTGAAGAGATAACTTTGTTTAATGCATAGTTTGAAGACAGCAGTATCACTAGGCAGTAACTGTGTCAGGGGATGCCATGGAAGGGCAGGCACTAGACCCAGACTGTGTCAGAAGCAGAAACATTAGTTGAAGAGGTGGAGATGTCACCACAGCAAGTTCCTGGGCCTTCAACATTGCCACAAAGAAGAAGTCATAAGAAGCACAAGGCTACAGCTGTGCAGCACAGGATCGCCACCCGAAGACATTTGAGAAAATAATCCAGAGCAAAGAACACAGGATGAAGTCCCAAGACTGGAAAAACTCCCTTATCAGCCTCAACAAAAAAGTTGAGATCCCTTATCAAATCCTTTAAAACTAGCTATGAAAACAGAATTGCAGCAGATAGCAAACACAACCACAAAGGCTTCTATAGTTATGTAAAGAATCTTCACGGCAATACCCAGATTTGCTCTGAGCTACCGCACAATGGTACCTTCTATACCGAGCCAAAAGATTTTGCCAGTATACTGGGTGACAGATTCACTGCCAACTTTATCCCTCGCTCTCCCCCAAAGGACCAATCACAATACCAGTAGATTGCCAGGTACCCAGTATTACTGCTCCACAGGTTAAAACAGCACTGTCCAAGGCCAAGAATACAGCTTCTATGGGACCTAACAATATCCCTGGCTGTGTTTTACATGAACTAAAGAGTGAACTGTCACCTCACCTGTGTGCTCTGTTCAATGACAGCCTCACCTCAGGCTTTGGCCCTACCGAATGGCGCACTGCTACAGTCATCCCTCTCCACAAAGGAGGAGTGACTCCAGACCCTGGGAACTATTGTTCCATTAGCCTGACAAGTCTGATATGCAAAGCTATGGAACGCATCATCATGGATCTAATAACTAAGGATATAGGGAATCTACAAACTCTGGATCCCACACAGTTTGGTTTTGTGAAGGATAGATCGTGCCTGCTCAACTTGGTTGACTTCTTTGAGTAAATCACCAGAGCTGTGGATGAAGCCAATGTGGTTCATACAGCCTACCTTGATCTGGCCAAGGCTTTTGATACCATTCCCCACTCAGGAATTATAGAAAAACTCACTAAGCTAGACATCAACCCCTATATCACTAGGTGGGTTACAAACTGGCTCACAGATAGAACCCACAGTGTAAAAGTAGCTAACTCCAAGTCAAACTGCTGACTAGTCATGAGTGGAGTCCCACAGGGTTCAGTCCTGGGGCCCCTCCTGTTTGGTATCTACTTCTCTGAAGTCCAGGCCAACACAAAGGGACTCTGGCTGACAAAGTTCGCAGATGATTGCAAGTTGGGAGCTATTATTAACACCCCAAGTGATGCTGACATTCTACAGAATGGCCTCACTAAGACCAACGACTGGTGTCAGAACCATTCCCTTAAGCTCAATGCCAAAAATTGTGTTGTCATCTCCTTTGGGAAAAACCCACTTCCCACGAATTACCACATTGATGGTAGTGCACTGAACACAGAAGTTGTTATAAGAAATCTAGGAACACGGGTTGACAGCAACCTCTCTTTTGATCACCACATTGCCACTGTGGTCAGAAAGTCCTTCTATGTGGCACATCTCATTACTAAGGGTTTTGCATCCAGGAAGAAAGAGGTCATTGTCTCCCTCTACTCTTCCCTCATTAGGCCAATCATTGAGTACAATGCCCCATTTGGCAATTACCTCACTAGACACCTACAACAACTGGAAAGGCCACAAAATTGCCTTAAACACTTGTTCTATATGGACAGACTTAAAAAACTCTAAGAATTCTCTGTCTCACATCATCTAGTGTAGAGGCAATCTCTGCTTAACTTACAAAGCCATGTCTGACCCAGCTCTGTTAGTATTGCTACACCGAAAGAAACCCAAATCCCTCCACACCACATGCTCCAATGTCCTCAACCTCATTACCACAATTAACCGAATGTACTGGAGGGACAGGTTCATAACCCAGAGACTGCCCATGCTATGGAATAGACTTCCCATACATGTTAAGCAGAGCACCTCATTGACCCTCTTCAAGAGAAATCTTGATGAGTGGATGGGAAACAGAAAATTCACCCCAGGGATAACACCAGTGGCTCTACTCAACAGAGACACTGGGAACTAAGGTCAGGTGGCACTTTGCGAGGGTACCCCTATGGCTAGGCTTGTAAAGGCCCCAGGGCCATTAGCCTAGTACACACCTATGAACCTATGACAGTGCAGGTGGAAGAGCTGGACTCCAGCCAATGGTAGCTAATGCTGACTGTAGTGAGCTTGGGGGGAGAGTCACTGTCAGGTGTGCTTGTTGTTAATTATATGGCTGACTTGCTGCAAAGCTTAGATGAGATAGACTGTGATAGCTTACATGAGCTGTTAAGGTTTTATGAGAACACGTGACAGTTGAGGAGTCTTTTGGGCATATCAGCAGTTGACACTGTTGTGGACTTTGATAGCCTGGTGCTGGTGTGGGACTACTCAACTCCAGACACAATTAATATGATAACACCAAGGGGAGAGGGTTTAGGAACAGAACCAGAGAACTGGCTCATACCCAGACATTTTTGTCAGGTAAATTTAGTGTATTTATTACCTGTCATATTTCAACATCGATGAAAGAGAAGATATGGAAGGGTGGTTATGCAGACCATTTGAGTTAATTAATGTGAATGGGGTACATAAGTTGGAGGAAATAAAAGCACAAGGAGCTAAGGACCTGGTAGCAGCTCTGGCTGCACTGGGATAGAGGATGGCTGGTAGGTTTCGAGCAAGGACCTGGGACAACTGGGCCTTGGTTTTTGTTTATTATATGGTCATAGTGTTAAAGAATGACATGTCCTAGGCTTTACCATGTTTGCATATTTTCTTACTATTTTGGAGGCAAAGAGATTGTAGGCTGAAAATGCTTGTTTACAGTATGGCCAGTGTTTTTACAAGTGGAAAGTGCTGGATAAGACACTTTAGTTGGAGGTAAGACATACTGATATCCGGCTTGCAACCATGCTTGATAGAGCAGGGAGCCAAGGGAGGCTGTATCTGAGACACATAGGGGATGAAGTATGTACTTGCTGAGATTTTGATGAGGGAAGATGAACTTAGCTGGCCTGTACATTTAATCATGTATATTCTAGCTGTGGGAGTGTCACACAGTGGCCAATGGCAGGCATAAGGAAGGGGGAGGTGCCCAGATGGGTTCAATGCCACAGTATGTTAGGCAGCCTAATGTGAGTAATCATTTTCATGAGCCAAAGGTATATAACCTTTAGGAGGCTTGGATGGGAGGCAGACCTTCTCACTGACCCAATAAAGTGAACATTTTGACTCCCTTATTGTAAGATTTTCCTGTTCAGAGTGTTGCATAAAAATTGATCCATGGTTTCATGTAGATGTTTTTTATCAAATCAGGAGAACGAGTTGTGGTGGGGGGGGGGAGTAAGGTGCTGCGTGGTAATTTGAAATCAGTTTAAGTCAGGAAAGGGATTTGAGAGACTTCATGGAATGAAGAGTTTTATGCCCTTTTGAAGTTTTATCCTTTCACAATTGCCATATTTACCCATCGGGTTTAGTTCCAAATTTACCCATTAGGTTTAGATCCAAAGAAGAAGCCTGATGAGTTGAGATTAGTCCACCATTTATCATACCCTAGAGGGGAGGATCAGTGAGGGACTACATTGATAGGTATGATGTCCAAGTGCAAAACATATACATGTATTATGTGGTCGGGCTTATTAGAGAGTTTATGGAGCCACTGTTAATGAAGCTGGATATCAGAACAGCTTGTCATCATTTGCTTATTAGGGAGGAAGACTGACCATTGTTGGATATGTGTGTTGATGGGATATAATATTTTGACAGGGCTATGCCATTGGGGAGTGTAGTCATGCGTGCTACATTTGAAATGTTTAGCACCATCCTGCATTGGATTTGGCGGAAGTGGGTTACTAACCAAAAAGCAATTTTTTTTTTGCTCAGGAAAGGGTAAGAGAAAGCAGAGGTAGGTATGCAGACCTTTAACGACTTGTGTAAAGGACTGGGTGTGCCTGAACTGAATACGAAGACCCCATAGGGGCTATATTTTTATGTAAATATGCCCGGAACAAACGCAAGTGCCATATGTTTGATCTCAAGTTTTTAAAACCCTTGGAAAGGGAATTAAATGCCAATTCACAATTCATGGCTGATTGTTCCACTGATTCATTGGAATTGCTGCCTGGCGAGGCATGGATACCAAAAACTCCAATGTCCTCCCGATCAGCACACAATCCAGTTAGGATACTGTCTAGGTCCATGCTTGATATATGTTACAAGCCCAAAAGCAGAGACCACAAACCAAGATAAAAGACTATGACAGAGAATCAGTATTTAATAGTAATATATAATAATGATGGATATCAGCCCCTGAAACACATCAAGATTCCCTACTGACTGCCAAAAAAATATTATTGTACAAAGAGAAAAAAACACACACAGAGCCAGCACAGCAAGAGGAGATATCTGGGTGAGAACAAAACCAATAATCTGAATATGCAGTATATGCAACTTGGAATTAAGTGTTGATGACCTCTTGAGGAGTAAGTCTGTTGTACAACAGAAACAATACCAGTATAGAGATATGCCCAATAAATGGCCAAAATCAGTGTACTTTTTTTCATGCTCTTGATGTGACTCTTTGGTTATGACAACAATTAACCACATTATGAGTTTTATCATATCAGCTACATTTTTGATATTTAATATAATATGTGGGGGGCATTCCATAATATATTCTATACTTTTCTGTTCATTATCAGGAACCTATATAAATGTTACATTTGTTATTTAATGTCAAGCCATGATTGCATTTATTATTATGCATTACAGCAGTGTATATTTTTTTGTGTTCTTTCTCTTTAACTATACATTGGTTGCATTTTCCACTTGTCTCTCAGGTGGGGTGTGTCTATAAATGGATTGTATTTTGTGTGAAATGTTCATACACTGAAGAAGGCATTGGCTGCCAAAACCGGTCTGTCTTGGCTAATAAAGGGCTGTTTTCAGCCATTTATATGTATTTGACTTAGTATCCTTATTTGGTGACTTCTGGATCATATACTGCTGGCCTTGTGTTGTACATTAAAATTAAGGATGTTATAGAATTACTTGTATTAATGAGTTTTGCATGTAGGGCTATAGGGCCAAGTAGAATGTTTTGCAGGTCTGTGGCCAATATTCTGAGAAGTGGTAATCTTAAACGTCATTGGAACAGGGTTACATACATGGCTAAAGAGAACTTGGGTTTATGGCCAGTGTTTTTGTCACGGTTTAATGATGTGGATTTCTGGAAGGATACATGGCTGTTGGATTATGAGCTGCATCTGTTCACAGACATAACAGGATCCCAGGACATGCTAGCTTATTTTATTGGTAGTGGTCCGTGGTGAAATGGCTGGCTGATTGCCTGAAGGTTGGAGGAAAGACATGGCATTCTTAGAGATATATCCATTTGGGTAGCATCGGTGGTATGGAATAAGAAATTACAAGACAAAAGGGGTGGTTCTTCATTTAGACAATAAGGCTGTTACTCAGATTTTGGCTAAAATGTCAGCTAGGTTTGTCCTGCTGTTATTTGTTTTGAGAATGATGATTCTGTAGAGTTTGATGATCAGTTTCAGTTTTTTCAGCTAGACGTGTTCCAGGACATTTGAATGAGATATCCAACAATCTTTCTTGCTTTCAGCCTCTCAGCAGTCAGTTGGTCGACCAAAAGGCAGAAGAGCAACCAGTAGGGATACCGGAGGAGGTGTGGAACATTGGAAGTCTGTATCTACCTGTTTAGTTCAGCCATTTTGGGAAATCACCATCTGTTTCATTTTCCCTGTTTATGAATGTTTTGCCTGTTAGTGATAGAAATTAATCAGCTGGTTTATTGGTTAAATAATTGGTTCACATATGGGTCCTTATGGAGGAAAAAAGGTCAGGAAAGTTCCATTTATTCATACTTAGTGCAGCCGATAGGATGTTAGGTTGAGTGAATGTTTCTGAATGTGGGTGATTAGTATAATAATACAAAGAGGGGAAAGAGTGAAGTGTTTGAGTGAGGATATCAGGTTTCCATTAAAGAAGTGGCTCCTTAAGGTTTTATTAAAAGGCTTGTATCTTTTGTCATCAAGTCCTTCACAGTGTGCCATAAGGGTCATTTTATCAGTTTTCCTGTGCACAGGCTTAGTGAGCTGCTGAGTAACCAGTGTTGGAGATATTTGTGTACCACAAAGTCAGCTTTGGTGGCATTGAATGACCGATCGCCAGTGAATAAAAAGGGAAACAGCAGCAGGTGGTTTTGTACAGGAATTCTGAATGGCTGTTGCATCCAGGTGCATGGACCAAGCAACTGAAGAGAGTAATGAACGGCAAGTCTTGTGATGTGTTTTTTTCATGCTTTGGATGGCAGGACCACATTAGCAGCTCAGTTTGTGCAAGTTGTAAGGAAAGGTTAGAAGAGTCAGGAGATTGTGAGAGATAATTTCAGCTCACGCTTTTTGCATAGGGACAGCTTCTGACTTAGTTGAAGAAAGACAATCAAAGAAGTTGCTATAAAGGTTGGGAGATGGTCATCTAAGCTATTTTGTCATATGTAAGATAATTGGGTCTGACATGTAAGCTGTGCATTGTTTGTTTTTAATTTGTTTTCTAGGCAGATGCAAGATTGTTATTTTGGTCACTCTGTCATTTTCTGGAAGGCAAAGTGAGCATAGATCAGATCTGAAGAAAGCATGACGGGGCATGAGCAGGGCAAGTGGAATGTGTCTTGACATGGTTTCAGAGATTTGAGGTGGAATCATTTAATGGCCAAATTCAATAAATTCTCTACATCCGGGTAATTAATTTATATGGAAACAATGTGAGTTGCAGTCCGAGGAGGATGGGTTTTGACTCAGATTGTTGTTGATTTAGCATATTTGAAGCAGAAATGTCTGAAGATTACTGTGGTGTGGTCAGAGATAGCAGATAAATTGCTATGGTGGCAAGCTGATGTATCCAACACTAGAAAAGGCCAAACATTTCATAAACTGTAAGGTGGCAGTCAGGTTAGATTTAACATGTGGTGAATCATAGGAATTTTGATGACACAGATGTGAGTTGGTATAGACCAGGTGGCTTGCATTTAAACAATGTGGGGTTTAATGTGCATTTTGCTTTGTTTTTGAAAGATTTAGTTCATGCCCTGTAGTTAAAAGGTGAGAATGGCCAGCTTTGGCAGGCTGGTAGGTGGAGTTAATGGGTTTGGGGTTTGAAACCTTCTTCTATTCCATC
Source organism: Protopterus annectens (assembly GCF_019279795.1). Taxonomy (NCBI): domain Eukaryota; kingdom Metazoa; phylum Chordata; order Ceratodontiformes; family Protopteridae; genus Protopterus; species Protopterus annectens. The sequence continues at coordinate 237,922,792 of NC_056744.1, forward strand.
CTGTAAGAACTTATTGCAAGTTTGTAGTTAGCAGTGTTAGACTGCTCCAAGGTTAGATTTGGATAATTGCAATGAGTGGTATGCTTAATGCTGCATACATTGGTGAACTGCCCCATGAGCATGCCTCACTCTGCCAAAGAAATATCTTTATGTAATTAAGATTTGTAATACTATCGGATGCTAATTTTGAATTATTTGCTGTGCAATGTATAAAGGTGTATTACATTTTTATAAACTGGTCATGAATAATGATAGCATTTTCTGTGCCATTTTTGTATTGGGCAGAGGTTATAGACACATGCTGTTTTATAGAAGACATATTTGTGGATATATATCTGTTTGATGATGATGGGGTATGTGTTTACAGAGTTGTTGGTTGAAAATTGTTAGTTGTGTTTACATGTCACCATTTGTTAACAAATGGTCAAAAAGTAAAGATGTGTTTGAGATAGGGAGGTACTAAAGTGATGTATAGTGGATGGAGTTATTACAGAAATTGTATAAAACAATGTCTGATTGTAGGGGATCCTCAATGACATTGGTGTTTTTCGCAAGCCTTCCCTCACTTTTCCTATTGTTAGTGAATGAGTGTTGGGTAGGAGGGTTGGGGCAGAATAAGAGTTGTTTAGGTTTTATTCCCTCTTCTGTTCCTCCTTTTAAGTTGCCAGAAATAATTGCAGGTTTGGAGTTAGTGGTGGTACACTGCTACAAGGCTGGTATTGGATACTTATGGTAAATTTGATGCTGCATATAATGGTATGTTGTCTGGTGACCACTCCCCTGCTGCCAAAGAATTATCTTTATTTAATTAAGGTTGTAATACAGTTACATGTTAACTTTGAATGGTTATTTGCTGTACAATATGAAAAGCGTATTAAATTTTAATAAACTGGTCACAATAGCATTTTTCTGTATTTTTTTTTTATTAGGCATGACTTACAGACAAATTTAAATTTAGGTTTATTTAGGTGCTCATTCCTAAGCACCATTTAAGACAATCACAAGAAAAGTGAAATAAGTAATAAGGCAATGAACGAAGAGGTATAGAAAAGTGTTTCTGTGGCTTTGTTGACATGTTGCATTATTTATGAAATATCATTGTAATTCTCATTGCATTTCTAAAGCATCTGGAGATAAATATATTACATCTGCATCCTTCCTCATCATCTCTATTCTACTGCAAGAATTCTAAGACAGGAATACACTTCATTACTTGACTTTAATCTTTCAATACCAGCTGCTCTATTTTGCTGTAATTTTTTCCTGGCCTGTCCTCAGAATGCAGACTTTCATCTGATAACTGTGGTTGTTTAGTCACTGGCTAACACATTTTGCCATTCCAGTGATACTGAACTGACCATAGCTGTGACAGGAAGTAAAACTATTGTCTGCATCATAGACTTGCTAGAAAACAGTTCGCTGCCTCAAGAACACAGTTAAACGACAGTATAAATTCACATAACTTGTATCTCAGAGATTTGATATCTGACTATGATTTTGGCAGAAAATCTGCCCTGGGTTATTTTCAGTAGTCTGGCATATTTTCCTTTAAATGTGTTATGCTTATGTTTTGTTGACCAGGTTAATCCCACTTGGAAAGTGGCCTCTTTTCAGTGGAGACCTGAGGTAGTATTCATACTGATTAGCGGGAAGATTGTCTAGGGCACACTGGATATCCCATACTCACTGAGGGCATTGCATCACTTCCAGTACTTCAGCAGTTGGAAGGGCATCTCAAATGGAGGGAATTATCACTGAAAGAAAATCTGATAACGTTGTTTTATTGCATAAAGAACTGGGAAATGCAGTATTATTTCCTGAAACTGTGGTCTTCATAGAAATGGATCATGATGTTTTAATTGGATAATGCCACTGACAGAAACAGTGGATGGTTCAGGGCTTCCTAGGGGAAAGCTTTGGACAAATGCAAATTGCTTCTCGGTGATTTTTCTTAAGAGGCTAAAGCTTTTGAAAGTATCATTCTTTTTAAACTATGGATAATAAGGGTGCAGGGTGATTTTTATGTTCAAAAATATTAAAAAGAGATTTCAAGAAGTAATAATGGAGATTATGTAAGTTGAAATTTATGGAGTAGAGAAAAATAACTTATATTCTAGTAATGGATAAAATGTGCTAGATTGTATAATAAGAGAAAAAGAAAGTGTTAGTCATTCTAAAGATTAGATAGTGAGATTAAACACTCTATATTGGCTGTAAATGTGGGTGTGCATGCATGTGGTATGGAAGAACACTCATGGGAGGGCTAGTCACCTGGCAATGTGAACATTGGCTTTAGATGATTGTCGTTGTAGATGTAACACCCTGTCCCTATGTAAAAAATTGTGGAAAGGGGTTATGGATCGATGGATGGATGGATACGTTTTATATGCAACTTGCTGATAGGCCTGAAATAATTTTGACTTAATACAGTTACATATTAACATTTATCTGAGTTAATTGCTTGATCCTTAGCTTCCATTGTGAATTTCATGGACATCTCATTAGAATTCAATAAATCTAGGAAATCTCCAACTTCATGTTCTTCACCCACTTCTAAATGAAATGTAAAACATCAATGATCTGCCAGAAAAGACTACTTTTTAAACAAACACTTTTATCACAAAGAAATTTCTCTCATAAAAGTCAATGAAGACATATGAATAATTAAGTGCATATTTTGTTCCCATGGCAATTCTTGATAACAGACAAAAATAATTTATATTAAAAAAAATATCTGTGACTCAGGCAAAAATGCACCAAAATAAAGATATGTTGCCCTCTCTCCCTTCCACACATATAAAACAACAACATAGATACTACTCTAATCCTGCTTTGAGGATTATAAGCAAAATAAATGTATGTTAGCTCCTTAAAATCCATCTTGTTTTATTTACTCCTTTAAATTAGATAACAAATTCTGTGTATTCTTCAAAGGGGAAGTCTAACTGTTAATTTAGGAAAAAATAATGTGTCCTAGTATTTTAGTATGAAATGCTTGCAGTTTAGCAAATTATCAGATGTATGGGATGATCAATAAACAATTTTAATCATTGGTTAGTTAAAATGCCCAGATGGTTTCTTGATTTATGTAACTATAACAGTTCTTATTACGTTGACAGATTTTTTTTTTTATTTCTTTACAATAAGCCATTGACATCCATACGAAAAATATCTTTCAATTGAAACTAAGATTTACTTTTTGTCTGCAGGTCTGAGCATGTTTTAAATTTGTAATTATTTAGAACATTCTATTACAGCCTCTTTTCTTTGAAAAAAAAAGCTGTTATTCCACCATTGTTTCTTTAATTTGATCAGATTTCCTCATAGTAACTTCAACAGTATGCCTTTGGACTTCTCAAGAGAGTGATTTAGATTGTGTAAAATTAATTGATATTTAGTGTTTAAATGAGGCAAATGCTGTCCTGACCCTTTATCATAACTTTGCAGTCTAACTCATTAATTTCAGTGAAAGTATCACAAATTCTACAACTGATGCATTGGAAATAATGACTGCCAAAGGGGAAACAAATCATATACATTATATTATTTTTAATAATTTGATCTCAATTAGAATACTATTCAGAAAAATACTTTAAATGTAGTTTAGGATTAAATATTTAAAATATTCAGAATGCATTGAATTTAATTTAGAATAATAACAGAAGTAATCAAAATACTTTTACTGAGAATCATCAATGCTTTTTCTTAGTTTGAAGAAAGTGAGATAAATGAGAATTGGTTATTGTGGTTGTTGCCTCGTCTGGATTGTACTATCTGAGAATTTGAGTTAGTAGTGGTGCAATTCTGACTGAGAGTGAAGATGACTTTGGAATACTACTGCAGCCTGAAGATGCATGTTTCGAGACATTTTGAAAAGGCATTTTAAAATATCTGGCTTCTTATTCACAGTGCAGAATACTTTAAAGTAAGTAATTATTTTATTCTATACTTTTCAAAACTTTGCTACATAACCACAAACCATAACTAATCAAGTTTTGAGATAGATAGGAACACATGACTAAAACCTTCAAGAAAAAAATCAATGCTATATGAATATTGACACAAATTATATTTAGAATGCTTCAAATAATAAAATAACCAATAAAAAGATAACGGCATGACATCATTCTTTAGAATGACATTTTTGATTTAACATAAAGAAAATAATTATAATATAAAAATTCTCCTAAATATTGAAGTCTTGACCGTAATCATGTTTTTTTTTGTTTTTTTTGGGGGGAGGGGGGGACTATAGGTGTATCTTACAGACCTAGAAAAAAATTAGTCAGTTGCTGAAGGTTTTTTTTTTTTTTTTTTTTTTTAAGTTTGGCTCACTGTCAGGTTATAAGATGAACGTACCAAGACTCAAGTTCTGGTTTAAAATTTTCACCAGATGGTGAGCTTAAGAGGGAGCTGTCTGTCCTTGTGGAAAAATTTTTAGGTATCTTAGAGTTAGTTGCAGTCTTCAGTACAAGATAAACTATAAGTTAATTATGCAAAAAATTTACCACCAATTCCAAAAACTCTCTTTCCTATGCTTACTTCCTTCCAAGCTTCTCTTATGTCTCCCAAATCCTTACAAACTTACAATCCTCTCTCCTGTCTAAACTAGAATCTACTTACAACAAAATTGCTAGCTTCGCCGCAGGTCATACATACCAATCCCACCACTGTCTTGCCCTTAAAAGCCTAAACTGGTTAGAATTTCCCCACCAACTTCTCCTCTTTCAGCTTCTGATCATACATCTAATTCTATATCAGCCCTCTTCTTGCCCTGACCTGGTTTCACTAGTCTCCTACTATTCCCCCTAGATCTCCCTGAAGTTCCAAACAAAATCTCCTCTGTATCTATAAGCCTGGAAGCAAAATTGGGCAAAACTTGTAAAGCTACACTCCTGATCAAGTGTGAAATAAACTTCTGCTACACATCGGAAATACTACTCACCACAGAGATTCAAGACTGCTCGCAAAAACATTCTATACAGTACTTGGCTCTGTCACTTTACCCCCCCCCCCACCATAATTGGCTGCAAATTCTCTCTCTTCCTTTCTCTCAACTATTTCCTCTTCTTCATCCTTCATGTCCACTTATTACCATGATTTTCTACTTCACACTCCTTCTAAACCTACAATAACTTCTTCTTATACTCCCTGGTCTCTACTCACCTTGCCACTTATTCCTTCTTTCTTATTACTGCATGACTTTTTCTCTTATTTTGAGCTCTATCTTCAAATTCTGATACTGTAAGGCACATATATTTGCTAATGTACCAGTCAAAGTACAATGGTATATGCTGGTATATAACTGCTGATGTACAAATGACTGCACACTAGACTCATTATAATGTTAGCCTCATGTATCTGCTACTGTACCACTCTAACTGCCTTGGTATTCATCTTTAAAAAACTTTTGATGCACATCTGTTTCCTCTTTTGATTTGTTCATACCATCTATGTGTAAACTTTGATTGTTATACTAGGTATATGATAAGTTTATACACTTTTGATTTGTTGTACTATCTGTGCGTGTACTAATTGTGGAGCTTTTCTCCCTGAGCCTACACTGAAAAAGGGCTTTTGCCCAGTTGGACTAACCTGGTCAAAAAATATAAATAAATAATAATAAAGAAATAAATCTTGCAGTTAAGAGACATCTAAAATCATTGCATTGGTATTTTAAAAAATTGCAAATAGTTCATTAGAAGGCTGTATTAGACCCTTTAAGTGTTATCCAAAGAAAGTGCCTATCATCTTTTACCTTAATGGCTTTTGACTTGTCAGAAATCGGCATGTGGACATCAACTGTTTAATCAGGAGCAATCCAAAAGTCTGGACTGTGTAGAATGCATCACTAAACTTGAAGGCTGAATTGCCTAAAATGGACTTATATTTATTAAATCTTTAATGGTTATTTTTTAAAATAGTTCTCAATAGAGCATTTGAACATGCACATCATCAGCTTTTGCTGATCTACTGAAGATTACTTCTGGTTTTCTAACTGTCTGATCACCCTTGTTTAATCAGAACATCAATAAGTTATTTATTAGAAGGAAGAAAGTCATGGGAAATATTAGGAGGAGTATCACCCAGGAGGATAAAAGCACTCTCCTCAAATTAAACAAACAACTCAGAAGACAAATAAATTCTACCAAAGCTGTATTTGAGGTTAATTTGGTATTCCATGCTAAGGACATCCACAAGGCATTCTTTAGGTATGTCTGTAACTCCTAAAGCAATACACAGTTATGTGCAGAGCTCATTGTTAATGGAGCCAACATCTATACTGAGCCAAAAGATGTACAAACCTGTTGACAGGCAAATTCAGCTCTAACTTCACACCTCTCCCTCCTTCTCCCCCCTGGAAATGCCATAAAATATAACTCACTCTTCTATCATTGGGGGACAGGATCTCAGTGCTCTCTCTAAGGCCAAGCACACAGCATCAGTGGCCTTGATAATACTCCAGGCTGCCTTATAAATAGCATGAACTATGACTTATCAGGCCTCCAGACTGACTATTTAACCATAGTCTCCAAACAGGCTTCAAGCCTCATGAATTGAGAACAGCAACCAGCATCCCTCTACACAAAGGTGGGACACTATAGAACCTGGAAACTACAAACAGCTAGTCTGAGTAGTCTCATATACAAAGTCATAGAAGGAATTTTCAAGGAAATGATCAGTAGTTACCAGACACTGGACCTAACCCAGTTTGGTTTCAAGGACAAGTCATGCCTTCTCAACCCAGTGGATTTCTATGAGAAGGTCACCAAAGCAATGGACAAGGGTAAAATACTTCATACTGCCTACCTTGTCCTGGCCAAGGCATTTGACACAATACCACACTAGGGCATTGTTGGCAAACACAAGAGATTAGGTATAACACCTTATGCCAATCAGTGGAAAGGCAGTTGGCTCACGGACAGGACCCAGGAAATTAAAAATGGGGAGTCCAACTCTAGAAAGAATCCCTCAGAGACTGGTCTTTGGACCAGTCCTTTTTGGCATCTACTTCTTTAAAGTCAAATTAGGAGCAATGATAGAATTTTTAGATCTGATGAAGCATTCTTTGGTGATGAGAAATCACTCATCACTCCTGTTTTACTTTTGATTTTTACATGTTTTTATGTGTTTTCTTTCAACATTTAACATTAAAGTGTCTGAACCATCCACTTGAGCAGACTTATTTTTATTTTCTGCAGTTATAGAATACCCCACTGACACTAATGTTCTCTAAGAAAGGCTGACACAGACAAATAACTAGTGTCAGAGCCATGGACTAAAACTAAATGCCAAGAAATTAATAATAGTGTCATAAAGGAAGTTAGACAACCCTGGTAACTATCATATTGACAACAGAATCCTAAGAGTTGATCCAATAGTCAGGAAATTGTGGACACATGCAGAGAGTAATTTAGCATTTGACCATTACATGTCTACAGTAGTGAGGAAGTAATTCTATGTTGTGCAACTTATAAAAAAGGGAAGACATGTAGGTCCAAGAAGGCCATTGTTCCATTGTATTCAGCATTCATCAGACCTGTCATTGAGTACAATGGTCCCTTTGGTATATACCTAACAAGGCACATCCAACAATTGAAACAGCCACAGAGGTTCCTGCCTGAAAGAATTAAGAGCATAAGTGACATGTCCTATGCAGACTACCTCACAGCCCTTTCCCCTGTATTCTGTCTCCTACAGGCTTTTGATGGGACATCTGTGACTAGGATGGAAAGTGCAGTTGTACCCCACTCCTGAACCTCCTGCATATCTAGAAAACAAACAGTAACAGAATTACCCATTTTAAAGACTTAAACCTTGCCTATGTTATAAATAGGACCTGCTGGAGAGACAGGTATGTATGCCAGAGACCACCCCTTCTCTGGAACAGGGTCCCCAGCTCCCCATCCATTTGAAGCAGGTTATTTCTAATCCAGTTCAAGTATAGCTTAGACAATTGGATGAGAAACAGGAAATGCATCCCTGGTTTGGCACCTATTTCTCTAATGGACACAGGCAGCCTGCAAATACTTCATTTCCCATGTCCCTCCTTAGACTTACCAAAGGTAACAGAAATTTTAGAGATTTGGGATGCATGACTAAGCTTAAAAAGCCCCAGTGGTCACAGCCTAGTACACACATATGAACTTGTGAACCTATACAAACTTTTACAGTATTATCTCAACGAATATGCAGGATGCCAGGAGTGTCCCTCTAGTATAAGTGCTTGGTCCACCAATATTGCCATTATTCATTAATTATCCCCCCTAAGCCTGCTTAAGCTGAAATCATACTCTCCACAAAAACTAACAAATCAGTACCAAACATTATTCTCCTTTTCCAAATTGACTTACCACTTCAAGGGAATATGTTACAAAGAAGAATAAAAAAGAAAAGAAAAGAAAAATCCATATTGCAAAACTCCACAATAATGCACTTCAAAACATTGAAAATATTCTTGAATTCTTCTCCCATTGTACTAATTGATTCTGAACAGAACAAATCTGAACTGATGCTCAGTTTTGACTATGCAGTGCTTTCATTTTATCAATAAGTATTTTTCCTGCTTCAAATCAAACATCAAGCACAAAAAGCTCTAGCTCAGCTAAAAGTATCAAATAAAACCTCCCATATGCTGAAAAGGAAGCTAGCAATTTACATATACTGCCACTGCCTGAGGAGGCATTACCAATCATAGCCCTATTATCTTCACAAAACACTTATATCCTTCAAAACACTGATAATAAGATATCTATATTTACAAATCTTAGCACCACAGCCAAACATCACTGCTTATCTATTAGAAAATCCAGATGGCTACCAGTTGCTGAAAGACCCACATTCTTACTAAATATGCTAACCTTCATAATGATCCATCTAAGCTACTGATTACCATTAGTGAATAAGTTACAAATAAAGAACAGCCTTTACTACCCTCAGCAGTGCCTCTACTACTTTTCTAACTACACCTAAACCCTCCATGGCTCTCACAGAAATATCTTTTTACTAGAATAAACTCCTGCCTTCTTGAGCAACCTCCTAGATAAAATTTGAGAATGAACTATTGCTAAAAAAATTAAAAGAGAGAGAGAGAGAGAGAGAGAGAGAGAGGGAACTTAAGAAATGCTTCGAAGATTTAAGCAAATGTGACTCCTATACTAAATTTGGTTAATGAATGTTTGTTACTTTACAGCTTTTACTTCTTTGCTGCTTTCTTAATCTCGGAACAGCCCCTCTTTTCTGTGGAAACATTCAAATTATTTAATATTAATATTTTGTTATTTGGAAAATTCTTTTTCCGGTGGCCATCACTTCATTGTATATGGTTTTGGAGTCTCAGGCTCTGATGCATAGAAGACCATATCTGCCCTTTCATAAAGGTAAAGTAGCCTCCAAGTTACTTCAAATTCCATTTTCTCATGGTGGCTTTGGAACTGCTCCAATCCATTTTTTTTTTCATATCGGGGTCTGTTGCTTAAAGACTGAAACCATGGGAAAGATGACCTTTCACACCCCAGATGTTCTGTGACAACTCTGGTGCTGCCATAATGGGTCCATGTATTTTGAAGTTAGACAAACTGTCCATCTCCTTTGTTCAAGGGACAGAGCACTTCCATAGACTCATAGATAAGTACTGGGCTAGTTGCCTTTGCAGACCATTTTGAGGCTATCCAATTTCCCTTTGTGTGCTTAAATTAAACTATCCTGTTTGGTTAGAGATTGCCTTATCCATCACCTGTTTATAATTATGTGTTACCCGTAATGAGAATAACTAGGATCATTGTATAGAAAACCTGAGGAAATCTGTGCATGTGGTAATACATTTAGAAGCAGTTTCTGTCTATTAGTAGTACAGGGTGCTGTCCTGTGACAAATTTTCTATTTCCCATCCATAGATCCAAGTTATGCTTGAATATGGACAGGGATGAATTTGTTTATGTGGGTGGGAAGTCTCTTCCAGAGCAGCAGTATCCTCTGTGAGATTTACCTGTCCCTCCAAACCATTCTCTTGATGTTGCAGGAGAGGTTTAAATTCCTAGACTGAGTATTTCTGATGCCATTTGACTTGCTGATGTTCAGTAAATCTATTAGCAATGGATCACTAGTGAAACTGTCTTTTGCATGTGGCAACTAATCACTGGCTTGAAAATGCTTTGGAAAAGTTAATTTCATTTAAGGGGTGGTTGGGTTAACTCCACTGCTGACTTCACAAATGTCTACATTGCAAATATGTTGGTATTTCATCCGCACCTTATGAAAGGACTGCCTTGACTGCATTTTTAATAGTTTGACCTTATTTGTGAAAACACTGGTCAAGCACAGCCTTGTGAACTCTGCATTTATATGATCTTCTGTCTCCTTCTTCAAGTTGGTTAATGTTTGTGATTTACCACAACTTGTGTCACATAAAGAAGAGTCCTTTTGTTTGCGTATAACAAACATTAGTCATTTAACAGTTATTCCACGCAAACCACAAACTTGACAAGGTAAAATATCTTCTTTCCATCTCAGTATTGATTTATGTTCATCAGCCCTTGTATGCTGCATTTCCCTGGTAGCAGAACAAATATATACCAGCATTTATACTGGTAGGTAATGACAGTCCTGACATTTCAGTATTTACTGATTTGCAGGAATTGTGGCAACATGGTAGGCCCAGATGATGAATATTTGTCTACACCTGCCTAGTTAGGTTTTGGAATATGATGGTACAGGTGCATGGGTATTCTTAAATGCAGACCTTGCAATTTTATTTTTAGTCTAAGTCATGACTGGTGTCAGAAAAGGACTCAGCTAAAGACATGTCAAACATGGTTATATCAGAGTTACAATACATTTGTATCCATTATTTTACTGTGATCCATGGAATCATTACTATACATGTTGAAGTATGGTAACGTACCTGACTTAGACAGAAAAGAATATTAAAAGTGTCTACTGCATGAAATATTATACATATCAGCATATCTCAATGGCACACTTTTACTGAAATCTTTACTGAGTTTTACTATAAAGCTGTTTAACTTTCATTTTTAATCATTTTTAGCATATTATGACCAGTGTTCCACTACTGTTCTGAAGGCATGGAGTAACCCAGAAACTCAGATAATTTACGTATCCCTGGTGATGAATAGGCTTCTTATGACTTGAGGTTCATGAGATGTTTGCAGTTCCATGAAGTGTGAAGCATTTGAGGACAGATATACTGTTAAGGGAAATGAATTCAGAAACAGTAAAAACCAAAGTTCTTCTGTTTCATTCTGAATTATTTTTACAACACTTTTATTTGATATTTAAGTATGAAAGGAATGTATCATCTAATTGCTACTTAAAAGTAGCATTTTTATAATAATAAACAAATTACTTTTTCCATATTGCTAGTCTTTAGAATGTTGTCAGGTGCAATGCAGCTGTATCTTTCCTTTACAATTATCACAGTATTACAAATGGCACTATATGTGAAAAGATGTTCATGCATTCTAAAACTGCATGCAAGATGCCTACTGAATCTCCTGCTGAGTTTTGGTATTTTTACTTATTGAGAAAATGATTATATATCTAGGGTGATATTCATAAATGCAGTGCATGCTCTGGGAAACAAGCAAGGATAAAGTACTATGCAAAGAGACAAGTTGCACATACTGCAAGGTCTGGTATATGGAAAAGCACCACATTCAGAGGACATGTACAAATCTGCTCTGTACTCCATAGATATAGAAATAATATTTGGAGCACAGTATAAAGACAATATATACTAAACTGTATAAAAGCCAGCCAATGCAACATGAAGCAATACAGTATACTTCAACAAAACAGGCATCCCAAATACACTGACTTAAACTATAGCACAGTGTGCACTTTCAGCAGCACGTGTGGCAGACACAACAGCTACACTGCCCATGCCTCTTGTACACAGATACACAATGGATGCAGCAAGCCTGAAATGCACATACTTCATGGTCAGAGCCATGGAGGTACAAGAAGACGGGGCAGGCCAGTGACACTGGGAAAAAAAAAGAAACGAGAACAGTGATGTTACTAACCATAACTGTCATGTTTCAAGGTCCTGAAGTGGATACAGATGGAAATTCTCACTCTTCTGACAGCAGGTTAACATCCTGGGTAAAAAGACATTAGTAATAAAAGGCACCTACGGGATGAGAAAAATATTTGTTGATGTTAAGGCAACAGAATCTTATGTACTTTTTCATTTGTGTTTGACACATTTTTTTACTGACAATCAAAAGGACTGGTAAATAGGCATACTATTTCAGCTATGTCTACTGTATTAGATAACAAATGCTTTTCTTTTCCCCGCTGTCTGAAAATATGTGACAAAACACAATTGTTTATAAATATGTAGTTGTCCACATGTATTCTTTTATTTATACCTCTGTACCCACCTTGTCCTCTACAGGGCTGCTGGGAATGAACAGCCTGTCCTGGCATGAGTGCACATGCAGATACATATATGTATGTGTGGTACTCATACACAAGTGCATGTGTAGACATGCACACATAGACAAGAGTCCACCTACACATGTGTATGTGTTCTTAACCCCCCCCCCAGAGAAGAAACACAAAAGCAAATATACAATCCAGATCCCAGCCACGAATGAACAATTAAAGTCTGTATTTTATAAACAGAACATCGCAAGCATTTTTTCATTGATGAGGACTCCTTTAGATGTTTTGATCTAAGAAGGCTTAAATGTAATTCCCTTCAAAGATGACATTCATAATGTGGGTCTATATCACTTCGTCAAAACGGCAGAAGTTCGAACACCATATGTTCGAACTTCTAACCTCGAAGTGCAAAACCATCGAAGGCTTAGAACATCGATTTTTTTTTCCCAGGGAAAAAAATCGCTGTTTCAAGAAACACACACACAACACAAGCACACGAAAAAACAGCAATCCACACACATACACTTAAAATCCTACATCTAACCCCACACTAAACTGTACATACACTACTATCTATCCACTTACCTTAACCCTAACCCTAAGGTCCGTCACTATTGCATGCTCATCTGACCCGTGCCCTAACCCTAACTCACCTATCCCACCCTAACCCTAAAGTCTGTCACTATCACACACCCACCTCTCCTGTGCCCTAACCCTAACTCACCTAACCCGTGCCCTAAACCTAATGTCCACACAATCGCACACTTACCCGAACCCGACCCATAACTTTCCACCACATTGCTGAAAATCGTGAAGCCACAGAAACGGCCCACTGACTACCTTGATGTTAACATCTGGAAAGGGGAGAATGGATTTGAATCCAGTATACATAGAAAAGAGACACACTGTAATTCCTTTATGCATTTTAAGAGTGCCCATCCATTTCATCAAAAGAAAGGCATAGAAAAGGGTCAGTATGTCCAAGATAGTAACATGACATCTGGTGAAAAGGATTTTAAAGATGAATGTGACTCGTTGAAACAAATGTTTTTAGAAAGAGGATACCCAGAATTGTTAATATGTGGCATTCAGGATGAAGTGCTTTTACACAGAAAAGACAGATTTGTACCTATTTTATGTTCTAAAGACTCAGTTATAGTAGATAAAAGGAATACTGACATCAGTGTAAATGGTGAATATGGGAATGCCTTCATTTCAGATTATAACTGTGATTCCTACATTATTAGGGACTTAGTTCAGAAGGAATGGGACAAGTTTTCCAAGTTATCGGACCTGAATTTAAAGTTTGATGTTCCCCTGAAATTTATTTACAGGAAAGGTAGAAATGTTAAAGACCTTTTGGAGAATAAATATGTGGAGTCAGTCAATAAGAAGGTTGGGACTTTCAAGTGCGGAGCATGCCAGCAGTGTCATTTTATATCTAATGTCTCAGAAATATTTATTAGTAGAAGGGATAAACATATACGATCTAAGTCACATTACAATTGTGATAGTAAAGTCTTAGTTTATATTGCAACATGTATGAAATGTGAGGCATTTTACATATGTAAAACTGAAAGGTGTTTAAAGAGAAGGCTGTATGAGCACCTTTATGATATTAAGAGGGGTTATATTAAAAATGCCCTATACAAACACGCTCAGATATGTGAGATGGCTTTTTTCACATTTTTTGTAGTGGATGACGTGCCCATGGACAAAAGGGGTGGCTCGTGGGAGACTAAGTTGGAATACTGAGAGGCATACTGGCACCTGGTATTAGAAGCCAATACATGGCCGGGTATGAATGAGATGATCTCCCTCACCCCCATCTTGAAGTTAAGAGCAGCTAAACTTTAGACCCCTAGGTTTAGTTACAAGCTATATTCATATTTCAATATTTTAACACTTCTAGTACATTTTTAACATTTTTAACAATATATATTTATGATGATGATTTATTTATGCATTTTAAATATTTTATATTTATTATATTTTATATTCAATGTTTAAAATATTTATTGGATGCATTTGTTGAAATTTAATATTACAAAATGGATGTTAGGAACTTTATATGTGCAATAATTTTATATGTGCAATAATTTGACTAGGTCAATGAAGGGTTAATGAATTAGAGAGTTTTCAATTGATTAATTACTTATTGGTAAAGGTATATAAAGAGGAAGTTATGGGGTTGTGCTATCTGATTAAGTGGTGTGACAAAAACAAACTGTTTGTTTGTCAGCGTTAATCCTGTTTCTTGTGCTGTGGTTTGCTGTGCTTTAACAGACTATACGGTACTTACCACTGCTATCAGTCACTCCTTATCAGCTACCTTAGGGCTCTTAACAAAGGGTTTTCAATTTTACAGTGTAATATTAATACTAATACAAGTGGTAGTTTAACCAAGGGCAAGGCTATTAGGAGTGGCCCACACAGGGTCACCAAATAAATATGCAAGTACTCTCAAAACTTAAATATCTCTGCACAGATCAGCCAGAATAAATGATTGAAATATATTTAATAATAAATAATAAAAGAACAAGACAACACAAAATATATGCTGACACTGACATCAGAGTTCAAAACCACAGGAAATATTTAAAATAGCATTGCAGTACAGGCTCACATAAATAAAGAAAAACATAATCTAAACTAAGCTTTGACATATTACTTGCTGTTTCTAAGAGAGTTACTATACCCTCATAATTTACTTATAGCAAGGCAGCTGATGTGGTGAATAGTTGTTGTTGTTGGTCCAAGACAGCATGCAGAATGCTCTGTTTCACTCACAGACTTCTTAAAATAATATCTAAAATATTACTGCTGGGATAGCTTGCAAAATAACTCCATTTCTGGTTCTGACTTCTAGTTCTCAGGCAAACCCCCCCACTGCTGGAAGCTGGCAGTATTTAGCATATCCCTGTAAAAATGCCCAGACAAGGGGTTTTGCTCAGAAGTTTGGCAGGTGCTGGAAGTCATAAAACAATTGCATTCCTTCATGCTTCAAAAGTAGCAATTAGTTCACCCCAAAGACATTACAGAAATCTTTTTAGTATAAACTTTCTGTCTCTGGCTGCATTGAAACATCTTTATGGCCTAGCCTATACAGTGATTTCATTTCAGATAGTTTTTAAAAGTTTGCTGGACTGAGATTAATTCCCTAATTCCCTCTGTTAAAACAGATACATTTAAACAGTTACAATAGTTCATATACATGTCTGTTCTCTTCCAGCAGGGCACACTGTGGATACATTTTAACTACAAGCACTTTACAAATACTTTTTAAACACAAACATCTGTACAAAGCAGTTCTAATACATTTGTAACCCCAGTGTCTTGTATAAATTAGTTTGATATTCACAAATGGCATATAATTATTTATAACATTCTGGCTAGCTGTGCTGGCAGTACCTTCTTTTGTCACAATCATAAAGGAGACGAAGGACTGGAGGTGAGATCTTTAAGAAAGGGAAGTACGAAATTAAATAGAAATAAATGGAATTTGTGGAACTAATCCATGGAGAATAATGCTCATGAGGAGGAGTGTGGTTTAAGAGAATGCAGGAAATGAGCAATTTATGTAATGGAATGAATGTTAATTGTTATAAAGTAACCATATATGCATGCTGCATGAAAATTAAAAATATCACTATGGTTTCCTTTACAATTAATGTATGTGTACCTCCAGCATTGTTTAATTTTTGATTTTATAAAGATATTTAAAAAAAATGCCAATTATCTGTGGTGGTGGTGCTGCAGTAGCGTTATCGCCTCACAGCAAGACATTGTCCCATTCGATTCTCAGCTAGAGCATCTTCTGTGGAGACATGCATGAATGGGCATACCTTCGTTGAAGGTTGTGCATTAGGGCTGGCAACTCAGCAAGTAAAAATCAACTGCCAATCATTAGCGGACCGGAGTTCCGCTGTGGCGACCCCTAACCGGGAAAAGCTGAAAGACACAACATTTAAAAAAATGCCAATTAAGACAAGTCTTTATTCCTGAAAATCATGTGGCAGAATTAAACAACAAACTTCAACGGATCTTTGTCTAGTACACATTCACTTTTTGGCATTTGTGTGACATAAACTTAGATCCTTGCATGCTTATGATTTCTCAATTTTTAAATCAAAATCTTAGGCTAAATATGCTGAGTGAGTAGCTAACCCATCAAAACTATTAGTTAGCTTACTGAAATTAAATTACATATCATGTAATATACCATCAATAATATATAACAGGAGTGTCTCTACAAATCAAGAGGATATTTTAATACATAAGACATATGAGAAGATTTGTGCCTATAAAAATATTCACATATTATATTGATATATTCTTAACTGGATTTTATCCAATTGCCTTTTGAGAAATTAAAATTATGATCACCAAAATAATAAAACACATGTTCTTTTCACTTGAAACTTTTTGTGTTTTAGTATGAAAAAGTCCACATCTGTGAGCAAAAGTTCTTACTATGTTTAATTTGAAAAAAAAAATAACATAACATATCCTTCCACTGCGTTATACTGGAAGAGGAAAAATTTCTCTGTGTTGAGAAGAGCTAACATGTCTATTAGTACTAAGATACTGGAAAAGGTATTAGGGTCAAAAAGGTAACAATATCTAAGGGTCATTAGGAAGGTCTCCTAGCTACCCTTGCAACATTCAAAGCTGAGTCTAAAACATAAGTGAAGAATTCCCTGGGCCTGGGGTATGAATTTTTTTATCATCTTACATTATCTATGTACTAATGCAAGATAATAAGTTTACAGCTTGTGTATGCAGACTTCTAAATTTTTGTTATTTAAGAAATTAGATGTTTTAGTTTATGAGATAGTTATATAAAACTGAGCTCTCCATTATTAGTAAGCTGCAGTCTTATCTCCTATAGAATTAGAAATCCTGCTTAGTGCAAATGGTCACTTGCAATCCTGTATACTATTGATCCCTTTTATGCTTTATTTTAATGATTTGTGTAAGTATATCATATGACATAATATAATATAGTATAATATAATATAATATAATATAATATAATATAATATAATATAATATCATTTTTGGCTAAATATTCATTCAGACAATATCCTACCTATTTGTTCTTGCTGAGCACAGAGACCATCATTTATGAACATGTGGGAACGCTTAATAAATTTGCTGAAAGGATATTTAATCTGTCAGTAGTGGTCAGCCAAATGATAAAGATATTAGAATGGCTGATAGGACATGGAATCTGTCAGCACATTACCTGTATATGGGACCACCCATCAATATGCATGCATTAATTGTATCTAGACTAGTAGACTATGGGCTAGGCATGGTACTGAACAGGAGAATAAAATACATCCTGATAGAAAACAACACCAATAGAAGGCTAAGTTAGTAAAAAAAAAAAAAAATAGATGCAGAGTTGAAAAGGCATATGCCTGTTGTGATGTTTAGCAGGAAAATGTGAATATGATACCATGGAGAGCAAAGTGCAATAAAACTGAGAGCAATGAACTCAATATGGACCAATGAAACCAGAATAAATATATTTTGATTTCTGTTCCAATAATCTATTTAAGCATTGACTGGTTCTTATTTTTATGAGAGAGGCGTTGCCCAAAAAATCTTCATGACCTAGATTACTTATCTCTCACCTTTCTCTGCCATATTGCTTAATAATATCCTAGTTTGTCCACTCAGATAAATTGCTTTATGTGTGCTGTATACATTACTGAATTCATACAGTTCCTTTTTATCCTGAAAATAATTCAAGAAAGATGTTTTAGTCATCCACCATCCTTCTGAAAAATGAACAAAAAAAAAATCTCCCACCTCTGAGTTGTTACCAATGTCTAACCAAGCTCCATTATTTTGTTCTTATGTAGCTTTGTGTTTCTAAATATGATATCTGTCTGAATGGTTCCTCTGATTTCCTATTTTTGCCTGACTAAATAGTTATGATCACTAGTCATAAATCCAGTATTCATTTGCAACTAAGGTGTTGTGCCTAGCTGTATCTCAAAGTCACACAATTTGTATGATGTCAATGAAAGAATCACACCCCCAATTACAGAATTAAGGTTGTAGCATTTCCTATCTTTAACAGTCTGTTCCAAGCTGCTGCAAAATATATTTTTTTATTCAAGACCCTGTATGTTAAACTATTCTTTACTTATTAGATTTTCTTGAAAAACATAATCAATCATTTATTCCTGTCTAAATTGCCTACATGCTGTCTCTATCCCACTAAGAATGAGGTCTACAGATATGCACACTACACTGTAAAAGATGCCTTACCAGCTAAATGTAAAAAAAAGCTATAACAACTATTTTAATAGCCTTGCTTCTTTCTGTGCATCACAGCATCTCACTGGCTTTTTTAACACCTGCTTACATTAGACCATCTAATGCAACCACATCTAAATTGCTTTCCACCTTGGTTGTGCTACTGCCCCGCTGTCATATCTGCAGCTCTCCCCTGTGTTATTGCTTCAAGAATGCATTATTCTGGGACACTACCATCCTTAAAAACAACATTGTAAGTTAGACCACAAAGCTATGTACAAATGGATGATTAGGAAAAAAAGACACAAATCGGTCCTTATTTCAAAACATTTAATGGCGAAAGGGCATTATCTAAGCTGGGTCCAGCCACACTGAGCCGTCCTTCATCTGAGGTAAAAATGAAAACCTCCCTATAACTGTTCAAATATAGACTAAAGCATCATTGACTGAAGGAATCTGAAAGCTGCTGCTCTAAAGAAAGGACTAGTCCTCCCATATCATGTTCTTGCCATGTATACTGCCTGCAATGCCTGAAACTGTCAGCTTTTCTGACTGAAACTAGATTACAGCTAGTATGTGCCAACTGTAGGTATGCACTACAATTACACTGTGTCAACTGTAAATATTGTACATATATCTAATAGATCAATTATCTGTTACTGGTATCATCATTGTTGTCTTAATTTTATATACGATTACCTTTTCCCTTTTGCCTTGGGTCATGGGTGAAAAGAGTGAATCGACAAGTTCTCCTAACTATATACATACATACATACATACATACATACATACATACATACATACATAAATAGATTCATCAACTTTTATTGTCAGGATAAGAAGCATGTCTTAATTCTAACCCTCGTATTTAGTACTACCCCATGACCACCTTTGCATCACACAGCACTCCATTTACTGTTACTTTTGTGTTAATCTATCTAATCAATGTTTACAAAATGCTACCATCTTATGATTCCTTTATGTGGGCCTGATTTATTGACTTAATGTGTCTTATCTTGCCATTTACCTTGAAAAGGTTTATACTGACCATGTACAGTATGTAGTCTCTTTTGTCATCTAATGTCCTGATCATATACAATTTGTCTGACATAATCTGACTATGAGTGCCCTTTACCTTGTTTTCAGTACCCAGTGGCATTGACCTTTTTTCCAGTTTATCATTTTTCTACCATATGTTTATTTATCCCTGTATGAGAGCTCAAGATTAAGGTAGTCATTCAGTATAAGGGCAGAAACCCCCTCTGCACAGTAAGCAAGTGGAGCCAATCCCTCAATATGCTAGTCTAGTTTGAAGTTTTTTTCAGAGCAAGCAGGATATTTTGTCATCTCACCAGATGTGTAAAATAATAATATACACAGAAACATTTTCATGTATTATGGCCACTGAGGTGGTATATTCAATGGCTTAATCCACAGAAACTGTAAAAGAAATATGAAGCAGAGTATTCATTTTTAGTAAAGGTTTCAATAACAAAACCAAATGCAGAGTTTAGACAATCTCTGAAATGCAAGTTTAAGTGAAAGTCTGTGTAAACACTCCAGATACTGAAACAGAAAGAACATGAAGCAGGTCCCAGCAAAACATGAGACGGTAGTTTTAACAGAGCTGTCATACCGTAGGTAGCCATGTAACATACTTGTGACTTAACATGTTCTACCATCCTTTCATTTATTCTATATTTTACAAAACATGCCAACAGCTTATCTTTGTTATCTTCACCAAGATGTTAAACTATTAACCTCAGAATTTATACTTTTCTAAAACCATTTTGCATGTCTAAACATCACAGTAACTGCATGTCAGGTCTGGAGAATCCATTGCTTCAAGAGTTATGTTCTTTTCTATGGACTGCATGTTTCACTGGCTCTTTAATCTCACTGAGGCTGTTGTCGAACAGAGCCAGAAACAGTTGCCCCTCTCCTTTGGTATTTACAGAGTTAATTGGATTTTGCATGAATATAGAATAGTTATATAATATATAAAGACTCTTTATAATCTCCCCCTAGAGTGCAGTGTGGGACTTAATATATTGAACTAAGAAAAATTGTGAAACTGGTGCCAAAATCTACATTTTCATTTGGCTAACTGGTTGAGGCTATTCATAATCAGCTGCCCGAATCAAGTTACAGACCTGACTAGACGGTGTTGGCTCCTGGTTTTTGTTGTTAGATCCCTCTCTTGCTGAATTTAGTTACTGTTATGCTTCAGTATACTGTATTTCTTTAGTCATGGACAGAGGAAAGTAGGAGGTGGGGGTTACATTCAAAATCATTATTTATATTTATATGGTGATTCAGACATTTAAGCCTGACGTACTTACAGACCAATACACAAATAAGTCTGAAAGTCTGCTGCTGAATGTACCCGTGAAGTTCTACACATATGTTATTAATCTGGTCCACTGAAAAAGCATGTCTCTGAGAACTGGGTAGCAAATTATGTTCACTGCAGTTTTTGTTTCTTATGCAAGATATGGTATACTATATTGTCAAAGACACTACTGCACAGAAGGTAGTGCGGAAAGATGTGGCTTTACCTTAAAACAACATTTCTCAAATGAGAGGTTACAGTAATATCTCTTTAATAAACATGAGGACATCCTAAGTGGCAGTAAACAAATTCACAATTTGTAAAGTACTATTTCATACAGCTGTTTATACCACTCTGTGGCTTGTCTGTCACCATACATCACATTGTTGTCATTATGTCTTTATAACTGCCTGTGTGTGCGCGCATGTGTGCGTGTGTGTGTGTGTGTGTGCGTGTGTGCATGTGTATGAGTATATATGCGTGTCTGCATATACATGTGCATATATATGTGCGTGTGTGTACATATGTGTGGTCAAAAAAATAAAAAAAATCACTTGCAAAAGCCATGAAGAAACATGCAGCATGTATTGAAAAATAGTACACATATTAACCATTCTCACAAAGAAAATAACAAATATATTAATCTGCGCTTTGAATGTTGTCAGTTTGCAAGTTTGCTTGCCTTACTTGATAATGTTTCAGGTTATGCTGTCTACCTCCTCTCATAATGCATTCACATACAACAAAATAATTTGTTTGCTAACCACTCTAACAATTTTCTTCATAAAGAACCACTGTAAATATTGCAGCCTAGTGTATTTTGACCTCCACTGTACTTTTGTATTTTGTCATAATAAAATACAGATGGAATGGAGCTCTTGTCTCTGTCCCAAGCTCACAAACAACAACTCCAGTCTTAAAATAAAAATAAATAAAATACTAATAATGTTTTCCCAAAATAAATTCTCCCCAGCAACTCTATGCAGAACAACACATCCATTAAATTCATTCCCTTTCTAAATGATACTTGTAGAATGCAGTCCTCCAATTGCAGTCACCATCTGCACAGCTGAGTGGGTTTAATTGTTTAAAATTCCAAAAAAGCAAATGAAGCTAGGATAACACTGGTGAAGAACAGAAACAAAATCATTTGATTGCCTGGGCTATCCAACAGGACAGACATGCCCAGCTGTCAAACAATGGTTAATAATAACAATAATAGTCATAATAATAATCATAGTAATAATACAAACTTCTCAGTCAACTCACTGTAACAGAGATAGATAAATAGATTGAAAGACTGATAGAGAGATAGATTAATAGATAGATGGAGATAAAAAAAAACAACTTTGGCTAACACATTACCATTAACGAAAACATCTTAGTCAGCTAAATGCAAAAAATATGTGTGTGTGTGTGTGTGTGTGTGTGTGTGTGTGTGTGTGTGTGTGTGTGTGTGTGTGTGTGTGTGTGTGTGTGTGTGTGTGTGTGTATATGTGTCTGTGTTTGTGTGTGTGTGTATATGTGTGTGTGTGTGTGTGTGTGTGTGTGTGTGTGTGTGTGTGTGTGTGTGTCTGTGTGTGTGTGTGTGTGTGTGTGTGTGTGTGTGTGTGTGTGTGTGTGTGTGTCTGTATATGCAGATATGTATACATACATACATATACATACACAATTAGTCCAATGGAAACAGATGACGTACAGCTACACATTTGTACCAAGGGAACATTTTGATGCATTCTCTCCATTCAACTCTTTGTGTAATTACTTGAATTGTTGCAGGAAGAAGGAGATTCTCTACTCATTTCTATATGTGTTCTGCTGTGAGCCTGAGTGGTTGTGGGTGAATAAGGGTGTGGGACCAGCCTTTGTTTCTTGTAAAAATACAAATATATAAAAAAAAAAAAAAAAAAAAAAAAAAAAGCTAAATATAGTAAGCCTGCATCAGTTGGAAAAAGGGACAATACCCTGAATGTTGTTCCACCAACCCAAGTTTGACTAGTAACACTTGATGGAGAGGCAGGGAGGATGGGTGTGGAATTGGTGATGGCTCTTGCCTAGCTTGTGCATCTGTTCTAATGACAGAGAGGAGACCCAATATGTAGTGAGGAAGTGGTGCCAGAAAGACATGGGTGTGGTCAACCAAGGCAATGATGGCCACTCCTGTTGCAAATGTGACTGAGCATCTAAGCACAGACAGAGGGGAGTAGGCAGCCTTTGTGGTGTCAGAAGGGTTTATGTCACCACTGGGGTGTAATTAGACCAAAAAATAAGTTCTTGTCATGATGTTTGTAAGAGAGCATAAGTTGCCTTCTTGGCTGCCTGAATGATGACCCTTCTCAGAAATCACAGTGTTTGATTCAGGAAATGCTTGATGATCAGAAGGCTCAGGGATAAAAACAATACAAAAATAACAAATATGGTTGAATGAATGAATGAATGAATGAATGAATGAATGAATGAATGAATAATTAAATAAATTAGTAAATAAATAAATACATACATACATACATAAACTATGTAGTTACAATAAATAAATAATAAAATGTGTAGCTACACTCACTCTATTTTCATTTGTTAGCCTGTGAGTTGTTCACATATTCACTACTGCCCTCACTACCAAATCCTTCTTCCCATCACACGTAGCACGAAATATTAATTTACAATATTATCTCTCCTTAGTTCCATCCCTTGCCTAAAACCCTAACACTATCTCAAGCAATACGTTCCTTGAGCTACTTAAAACTCGGGCACTCCTGGCTACATCTAATACAAAATCCTTCCTAAATTTCACCATTATACATCATCTATTATATCATTGCACCTTGTAAGCAATTCTAATTTGTCCTAACTTTTGTCTCCATCATAATATAACTCTAACCTCTGGGAAAGCTTTCTCATTTTCTATACAACATTCCTCTACTGATAGATTCACTGGATTCTACAAAAGCTACCTACACTGTCTCATCTCCTCAATATTCACTAATACAAATTACAATCCCTCTTTGGGTTACTTTGTTACCTTACTACATACTAGTCCTTCAGGCTATAATATCTTGTGACTAGACAGATCACTTAATAAAAGGAGAGGGCATAGCAGTTCTGTACAATAACTCACTAGTATTCTAACCATACCCAATCTACCCACCCTCCTTTAGCAATGCTGAAACATTCCTTCCCCTCTACAAATCTGTGACTAGAAAAATAGCTCTCATCACTGTTTACAGCTCCCCAAGTAACAATAACTCAACTTTTAAGGGCCTTCTATCTGGGATACCCACCATTATCAACCAAGAAACCATCATCATAGGTGATGTAAATATTTATTGTCAATCTATTTCCATTCCTAATCCTAACTATGTAATAAAAATACACAACTTTACACAAATCACACTTTTCTGATGAGATGCAGGAAACACTGCAGTAGTTCTTTTGACCCTGGACCTGTATTATGTCTACTAAATCTGGAATTCTATTTCGACCTACATCATACAACAAACTGACCTATCCAGATTCAAAAATTGCTAAAACAATAAACTAAAAACATTTTGCTCATTACTCGCCAATAGGATAGACTACCATAGCCCTGCAACATCTACATTACCCCTATGTATCTCAACCAAGTACATTCTCAA
>NC_056744.1:237952436-238054936 GCF_019279795.1 Protopterus annectens
TTAAATTTATGAGTGGCTAAGATGTCCTCTCATTTCATTTTCAGTATACTTGCTTTAAATCATATAACAGAGCTCTTACTATTTTTTGTGATAAAATGTCCAGCTATAAGATTTTTGTTGTGTGTGTTAGTGGTAACACCACTGTAGACTAACAAGGATTTCTTAACATTTTCAAAGTCCAGTGTATAATTTCTTTTTGTGGTTATAAAGTATTTTAAAATGTTTCTAAGTAAGCTTTGCAGAGAGACAAAAAATGCAATGATACAAGAACTGGTGAGCTGAAAGACACGTTTTTATTTATTTAGTTTGTTATTCAGTTATTTATTATTATGTATGTACTAACCAAAAGCTCATCATTCCTCAGAAAAAGGAAGATTCTGAAACATGGTTATCTCAGACTTAGTATATTAAATTATTTATATTTGCACATTCATTCTTGATATTTGGGAAGTCAGATAAGTCTCAGAATTTAAAACTTTTACCCAATCAGAAACTCATTTGTGAAACTAATTGTGGATGTAACTGCCTTCTAAAATGAAATAGATGTTAAGAGTAGCAAGCAACAACTACATTTTACATTGAATGACATATAGAACTAATGTGGAATTTGTATTAACTGGATAATTAAAGAGTATGAAAATTAAAGTGCTGTCCCCAGTGTTTACTTACTATGGTGGTGTTTTTTGGCAGGCAAAGCCTGTTTTAAAATGCACCAAACTAAATTTGTTCATTATTGTGTTGCTGGCTGCAGTGCTAATGCCTAGCAAGTAACTTTTCCTATTTGTAAAACTGCTGACCCTTTGTGTTAACCACACAACTGCAGAGTGAAAGAGACTTGAATGTGCTTACTAAGAAAGTTTTACATTTTTGGCAAACCGTGATTTATGTTGTGAATAAATGTTTCTGAGATATGCGTACCTAACAAAAGAAAGTTCAGAGTGCTGTATTTTCAAATGGTATACGGAAGGGAGGGTGGTATAGCAACATCCCAAAAGAAGTATAAGCTAATGAATTCTCAGTTGAGTGTTAAAGAATCAGGAACTCTTCTGTTTGCCACACTCAAGATAGATGTAGAAACATAGATCAGAAGCATAAGCCAGTGTCTTACAAAGAAGTTCATATGTGTGTACCAGGCTAACAACATCTGGGGCCTAGCCGTGCTTTCTAAATCTCTGACTAGCTTCAGTACCCTTCGTAGTTAAGCAGGGGCTGGAGATATGTAACACTTACAACCAGGGGCCTGGGAGATAAACCATTTTCAGGCTGTGCAGAATAAAAACAGGGAAATACTTGTTAAATTAAGAAAAGATGACTTGTATGGCAACAAATACAATGATAGAATGACTTGTGATGCTAAAGGCTTCAACAAAGTGATATGAAACAATTTAAAGGTAGCTTATCAATGAATTACCTGGTAAATTGATGGAAGTTTGCTTACCAAAGAAGTGTGTGGTAAATTGATAGAATGTAGCTCACCAAATACATGCAAAGTGAATGTACTATGCTGATGAAAGAAATATTGTGTCATTGAGAATACTATCCAAAGAAACTACTAAAGCAAGCTGTGAATATGACAAAACTTTTGCAAATTTTTAAAATGTTACAAAAGTAACAAACTGCAGTTAAAGGGAAAAAAAATGCAACCTGCAAAGAATTGTTTCAAATTACCAGAAAATTTGAAAAAGCGGCTTGGGATTCCTCAAGTGTAGAAAACTCTTACTAGTAAATGCAACATATGAAAACATGAGATACTTAAAATAACTGAAGCAGTAAATGACATGCAGAGTGTTGAAAATATAGTTTACAAAAAATGAACATAGTGTACTTCAGAGAACTGCTACACAGGATATATTTAGTTATCTTCAGTTAACAATGGCCCATAAACTAATTTATCAGCCAGCAAAAACCACAGCTCTCCTAAACACTTTACAACCCTCCTCTATTAAATGTAACATTCGCTCAACAACAAATTACTATTACATGTTACCAAATCTGCAAATACTGCAGGTGACTGCTTATACTCCTCCTGGAACACATTTCCTCCCACTATTAGAACCATTCCTAACTTCACTCAGTTTAAAAAGTACTTAAAAATCACCTAACTAAATGATGACTCTGCCCTAGCACATCATGCTGAGTGATTAAAGTAAATATTGCTGTAATTGAAATGTTGAATATGAATGCATAGGTTCACTGAGGGAATTGAAGCCACCTAAACAGAATACAGTATTACAGTTGTCTGTTACAACTACCAACAGCTACAGAAGTAAGCCTGCAAACTTGCTGTTACTGTTAAGACCTGCATTCTTAAGTTGCTACTGATCTATAGAATCTCAATATATTTAATACAGTCATGCTCATTTGTACTGCATACGTATTCCTTGCTACTCTGAATCCCTCCAATCTCTCAGCATGTGTCTCCTGTTCTCTGATATTTCTTGTACAGCTGTAAAAAAAAAAAAAAAAGAAGTAGAGAAAAAAAGACATGAAAGTATTATGCATACCGTCTTGCCTATGTACACCATTCCATATAATTTATAGTTGCTTTATCTGTATACTTACACAACTCTGAGATGTCAGCAGTTCTAAACTTATTGAGCTACTGGTGGAGTTGTACCTGTTTGCAACATTTAAGGTCACTGTAAAGGTGCTTGTGCTATTTCCCAGTCCATGGTATGTCAGTCACACTGTAGACAACCTTGGCTAGGCAGTTCCAAGCCTCAGCCTTACACTGAGCCTTGTAAAGTCCCATGTAGTAGCCAACAGTTGTACCACTTCATGAGGAGTGCAACAAATATGTTTGACTCCTCCACACCCCACCTCTGTGCCCTGAATTTGGTACAATCCTTCCTTCTCCTGCCACGTCTGTGAAAGTCCTCAAATAACAGTACAAGTGTTTTCCAAACAATTTGTGATATCGCATTTTATGATCAGTGCACAAACATGCACAACCATAACAACCATGTTTACAGAAAGGTAAGTGAAAAGAAACATTGTCAAACATAAAGTAAAAGAGTTTATGAAACAGCAATGCTGAGCTAAGACTTGGCATTGATTTATAGTATGTGTTCTGTAATACCTGATCACACTTTGTCCAGTGATCAACACTGAAGTAATAAATGACTTGGCTTTTAAGCCATGACTTTGGATGAATAAATAGGATGCCTTGACACACAATTTATGTGGACTTACACACTGTTAACAGAAGTTTCCACAATGCAGGATTGAAACTTATGTATAAAAGAGAAGGCATGCATTTCCATATAAGCGATTTTTCCTTATTGTCACAGAAGAAGTGTTTGGCAAACATGGTCAGAACAAATATACAGTTTAAATAGTGACTGGTGCTATACTTCTATTAAAACTGTATGTGTGTAACATTACAAGGTCCTGATGCATGCATTCTTATATGTGATGCAGGACTAATGTCTGATAATATACTGGAAATGGATAGACCTTGTTTACTTAAATAATAGATTTGTTATTTGTGGTACATATCTCATATAACATTCTGTTTCACTGTCAGTAAACTACTGTGTCCAAGACAGATATGCAACTGCATTTTTTTACATAATCATCATTGTCATGATAAACCAATTGCCCAGAATAGTTTTACATAATCATCATTGTCACGATAAAACAATTGCCCAGAATATACATATGAAACCTACAAAATATGCTATGTCCAATCAACCTGCTATACATAGCTATTGGTATGGTATTTATACCTTTATAATCACAGTTTTTTTTTTAAATTTCAGTGGAACACCCTAACCAAATAGTGTATTGTGCTGGATTAGAACCCTGGCTTATTTGTGTTCTGACCACAAATTCATTGTACTTAGATCTTGTCCCACAGGGAAAGCTAGGCAGCAGGTGTATTTTCTGCACTCACTACTGTCCAGAGTGCTAATGACCATACTTCACTGTCTAGTCTGTTTGCATGAAGATAGGCAAACCTAATTAAATATTACACTTTTTTCCTTAAGTAGTAAATCTTGTTTGTGCATATGTAGGTGATGCACAAATGAAAAAGGCAATAGTGAACATCTAATACCTGTGTAAATACTAATTATGACCATTCCTCAGTAAAAATAACTGCTGTAGTAATCCAGGCCCACTTTATCTATATTCTCTTTTGTTTAGCTCAATGTATTTACACCTTGTGCTACACAGACAGTCATGTAACAAGTGTAATTTCTGTTCTCATTACCATCCATGTTGTTGACTGCTGCGTAATGCTGCTAAGCATGTTTGTGATTAATAAGGCAACTGACATTACCTTTTCAAGTTTTTAGGCAGCTAGCCATGTTTGCACTAAGCCACATGCTGTGCAAATGGTAAAGCCACAAAAAAATAAAAATAAAAAAAAAATAAAAACAGAAAAAGGTTAAACAACTCTGGATTTGGACCATCAGACTAACACACATACAAAACACAGTTGGAGTGGGTTATCTCTGTTTGCCACAGACATAGCTTTACAGCACCTATCAAATCATGTGCATACAAGCAGCTCACATTTAATATCCAGTATTAACAGTTTATACACTTTTACATTCTCGGGTATACATGTGTAGCTACCATATTTAGTGCAATGAGTGATCACACAAGCATTTATGAATATATTTAAAGAAATGCAGCTCTGTCTTCTCTTTGTATTCTGGCCATTCTTCTATCTCTGCTTTAATATCAGACATGTACAATAGTGCATTTTCTAACATGCAACAATGAACAACAGTTTTCATATAAAGCAAGAGTCCTGTGCTATTATGGACAAATATATAATTTTGTGGTGTTTTGCTTTAATTAATAGCTCAGTGAAATTAGTTACACACTTTGGAAGTGTATTTTCACTGGCACACCCACCACAGGGAAGGGTGTCTGAATTGCTGTTGTGTCATGTCATGTTTTTCTTCACTGACACCAATCATTCACAGTTGCAAGCCATTGGCACCTAAGAATGGTGTAGAGGCTACATTATATTTACATTTGCTACACGAGGTCTAAAATTTGGTATTCAGCCATTCTAATTAGTTCATACCTCATTTGCATCTTCACAATTCTCAGAGGGCTGAATCTACACTATAAAAAGGTAACCAAGTAACCAAGGGAACTTGAAGGTGAGGAGACGTGTATTTGGACAAAACAGAAGATTGGTATTGTTATGGAGGTGATTTCTCTACAGAAAAACCCTTATTTTGCTAATGTATGCTATTATTCAAGAACATCAAGAACATTTTAGATTTTGTAAACTTTTACAATGTATTTATACAGCTGGGATAAAAATGAAGTTTTATCTGTATGCACTTCTTATACTTGAGTGTTGGCATAGGCAGTTTGGGTGGGCATTTATATTTGTGAGATAGGAAGGTTATACTTTCAACACAACTATGTTCTTAATATTTGCTTTTGCAATTTTAAATGGTATTGGAGAGAAATGTAATGCACATGCTGCTGACACTGGTGTTATGCTTCTCAAATGGCCCAGGGCAACTAACACAGGAGTGTTGGGCACAGTGAAAATTGACTGGTATGCATAAATTGACTTCATCACAATTTAACAATGAAAACTGTCATTCAGTAATCAACAACATAACTTTACAATGTTCACTATAAGAATGTTGACAGAATGGGTGCTCTTTTTAGAGCATGTGAGGGTACCACCTACCATTCTGTTGTTCTAAATGAAAAGTGTGTTTCAAATGCTTTTTTGCTGAAAATGGGTAGACATCCTGATAATTTTGTGGAATGCATATACATTACTTATGTGGTATTCCTTGGTTTATACAAACACTGTTTTGGGCATCTGTGTGTGTAGGGGGGGCTACCTAGCATTCTGCTGTCCAAATGATCAGTATGTTTCAACTGCTTTTCTGCTGAAAATGTCTAAAAAGCCTGATAATTATGTTAAAAACATATACTCTAGGATTAAATAAACTCCATGTAGGCTTTACGCAGAGCCTACACAGAGTTTACATGTTTGTGAGGTGGTGCGTGGTGAGTGGTAGCGAGCAACGCATATTAATGATTTGCGGCATGCCTAAGTTAGGTTTTGTAAGTGGCAACAGTGTTGATGGCCAGGAAACAATGTAAGCAAACATGGATACAATTCTGTTTAAAACATAGCCCCTACGGTCCGCAGATTTGCACGGAATGTCACAATCACCACTAGGGTTTCACAGATAGCTGTGAATCTGTTAGTGCAACATATCTCCACAAATGCCAACATAATCTGGGGTCAGTTATCCAGAAATATAGACATATTTGCCATACATGTCACATGGAAATGTGGTAGTATGAAACTCAAACATATCTTTCATCCTCTTTAAGCAAGATATGTGTACAGAGGCATAATGGGGGCACAAAGGCCCAACAATAGGGACAGATTTTTCATAGTGCACATCCAAACTAAAAAAGTTGATAGAATAATAGGCCATACACTGACATGAACTTTCTGAAGAGCATGAGGTTTTCCAATGACATGTCAATGATTTGCCAGTAAACAAAAATGTTATGAGGGAAGGATCACAAATATGAGAGTAAAACTGGACATTCTGCACAAATCAGGACTGTTGAGAGGCATGCACTCAAATATATGTAATATTGAGTCACATCAGTCCAGAGGTCATCCAAGTGATATGGCAGAAAGCCACAAATTTGATAATGAAAATACCTGAACATCCTGGGAATATCTGGACAGTTGAGAGGTGTGAATGTGAACTATATGATCCAAACACAGTTCAGCACAGTACAAGACAGTGTACCTACAGTGTAGAGTACTGTGATATCTAATTCCTGGCATTCTGTACTGAAGCTGTGTTAATGATTTGTAACAAGAGATGGACTGCTATGTAAAATGAAAACTCAGTGTAAGTGTGTGTATTGAATAGGAACAAACAGAGGAATTGTAGGAATAAACACAGGAAAAGAAAAGAGGTAAAATTCCCTCATGTACAGCAGAGGAGGGCATGTCAATGGAAGATGGTTGTAGCAGTACCACCAAGCACACACACACACACACACACACACACACACACACACACACACACACACACACACAGACATAGATATATATATATAAAATATGTTATCTGTGACTGTCACACAAGGAGACATAACAATGGGGAGTGACTGTGTTAGATAAGCATCCTTACATGAATAATGGAGAGGACATCTATCAGAGATCCCACATACAACTGGGGTAGGGTGCATACTGTGAAGCTGTGGAAATTGATATGCCTGAATATGAGTGTACTCTCATCAGAGGTCTCCAGCAAGGTGGCTACATGTAAAGGATTATGGAAAATATTACAAGAACCAACCACAATCATGGACAATATCAAAATAATACCACCACTGCTCCCATGCCTCTGACACAACATATGTGTTGTGGAGTGTTAAGAGACGAGCATGCACACACTCACACGTGAAGGACTATTGTGATAAATTCACACTGTATGAGGGTAAAAATGCACATGGTCCTGGCACTGTAATATCTGTAGGAAGTGTTAGGAGAGACACTGCTATACCAGCATGCACCAGTATGAGCAATACAGGCTAGATGTCATATGTGCATGGTATATACACATATACATATATATATATATATATATATATATATATATATATATATATATATATATATATATATTTATACGGTTCCATTTCATATCATCGAAATTACTTTTCATCAAAATTCAAATCACCGAGACCAAATCATCGAAAACTCATTTCGTTGAAAACTCATATCATCGAATCTCAAATCATTGAAAACTATAAAGCAACTAGAAATAACATTCCACAAAGTTTTTACTATGTTTCTGCAGGGGGCAAGCCCCCCTGCACCCCCCCACACCCCCCATAATTAAATATAGCAACTCCAAGGTCGCACTACAGTGAGCGGAAAAGGTAATTTCCTAACCCCCACTGTAGTGCGACCTTGGAGTTGGTATATTTAAGTACGGGGTTAGTTGCTTTATAGTTTTCAAAGATTTGAGATTCGATGATATGAGTTTTCGATGAAGTGAGTTTTTGACGATTTGGTCTCGGTGATTTGAATTTTGATTAAATGAAATTTCGATGATATGAAGTGAAACCATTTATATATATATATATATATATATATATATATATATATATATATATATATATATATGTACAGTGCAGTGGTGCAGCAGTAGCATTGTCACCTCACAGCAAGAGGTTCTTTCTCTGGTTTGATTCTCAGCTGAGGTGCCTTCTGTTTGGCATTTGCATGTCCTCCATGCATTTGTGTAGGTTTCGTCTGGGTGCTCTGGTTTCCTTCCATGTTACAAAGACATGCATCTGGAGCATTTCATCCTGGGCCTCCTCTGAAAATTGGCTTTGTTCCAAGTTGGACTTTCCCAGTTAACAAATGTTAAATAAATAAATAAACATGACTGAGTTCAAGATGGCTGCTGTTCTGTGAGCACTGCAAGCACCTAGCTCTCAAATACCCTGAATTATAATAAACCCAAAAGACAGCGCAGACTAAAAAACAAATAAATACGACTGAATATCTATTCGAGACAACAAACAGCATTCAAAAGAAGGGAAAAAAAGCAACAGCTTCCTTTTAAAACAAAAGGATTAACTAAGATTCTACAAATCATCTGTAGCTGTGTGGTACTGTGGCCCTGCAGTCATACATAAAGTCTGCAAAACTTACCTAACAGCAAGATGTCGAAAGAAGAAAATAATATGGAGACTTTAACAACTAAAACCAAATTCTCGATACTAGCCTCACCAGACAAAGACACAACTCCAAAAAGACAGAGGACAAATAAGCAATCTGACAATTCCAAGCCTGCAAATAAAACCAAGTCAGAACAGCCAGCTAGCCTGGAATATATAGAAATAGCTTTATAGCCCATTCAACAAGCAATACAGGACTTATCCACACAGTTTCAAACATTTGGAGACTCATTTAATGGAATTCTAACCTGAATTGAAAAATCTGAAGCAAAAATATTAAGAAAATTAAATAAAATTAGACTCTATATCTCAGAGAACTGATTCCCATGACAAAGAGCTGCAAAGTCTACAAGCAAAAATAATAGATTTAGAAGCAAGAGCTTGGAGAAACAATAATATCATAAGGGAATCCCTGAAACTGTGTCACACATTGATCTAATACCAACTATCAAACTCATACTAAAATCTTTACTAGATGATTCTGAAGCAACACAACAAATAATAATAGAGAGAGCCCACAGAGCTCTGAGAGAAGCTCAATCATCCTTGAGACCAAGACCTGTATATGCCAAAATCTTAAACTGTCAAGATGTAACGTATAAACGCAAAACGGAAGACAGATTTGTAGCTGTGGGTCGTCACAACGGATCATCTGTTTCCCTTTCTTCCTGTCCTCTGCATCTTGCTCCGTCACGCCAACCACCTGCATGTCCTCTCTCACCACATCCATCACTGTGTTCCAGCTTGGTTCTACACCAAACACCTGCATAACACCAGCCAGGTCCTTTTGAACATTAGTGCAAACTAAGACACCTACCCTACAACTACAAGTGTTACCTTTCCTTGGGAAAGGCTTTGAATCACTGTGTTCCAGCTTGGTTCTACACCAAACACCTGAATAACACCAGCCAGGTCCTTTTGAACATTAGTGCAAACTAAGACACCTACCCTACAACTACAAGTGTTACCTTTACTTGGGAAAGGCTTTGAATCACTGTGTTCCAGCTTGGTTCTACACCAAACACCTGAATAACACCAGCCAGGTCCTTTTGAACATTAGTGCAAACTAAGACACCTACCCTACAACTACAAGTGTTACCTTTCCTTGGGAAAGGCTTTGAATCACTGTGTTCCAGCTTGGTTCTACACCAAACACCTGAATAACACCAGCCAGGTCCTTTTGAACATTAGTGCAAACTAAGACACCTATCCTACAACTACAAGTGTTACCTTTCCTTGGGAAAGGCTTTGAATCACTGTGTTCCAGCTTGGTTCTACACCAAACACCTGAATAACACCAGCCAGGTCCTTTTGAACATTAGTGCAAACTAAGACACCTACCCTTCAACTACAAGTGTTACCTTTCCTTGGGAAAGGCTTTGAATCACTGTGTTCCAGCTTGGTTCTACACCAAACACCTGAATAACACCAGCCAGGTCCATTTGAACATTAGTGCAAACTAAGACACCTACCCTACAACTACAAGTGTTACCTTTCCTTGGGAAAGGCTTTGAATGTATGTATTGATACTGTAACTCATATATTAATGTTAACACTTCAGTGGAACCTCAGGTAGCCTAGCCAGCAGCTGGACCCCCCCCCCAGTACTCCCTTCTTTCTGTGTATTCCCTACTTTACCCTCTATACTCAATCCTCCCTCCTGCCTAGACCTTCTCCCCTAGCAGGTCACCTCTCCCCTGCTATATACCTGCTGACCACTAGGCGGCACCCTCATACTTTATCTTTCTGATTCACCAACTTTTAACACTCTTTTCTAACCTACCTCTGCATCCTTGCCCCCAGTACCTCTGTTCCCAGCCTTTATTGGGTCTCCTATATATTACCTCTTACTGTCCAAAGACATCCTTATAACTGTCATCTCCAGTTTCCTCCTGCATTTCTACCTTGTAGCCTCCTATTATTGTCCACCTTCCTCTACCTTTAGACCTACCTACAGAGTCTTCCTCCTCCCTGATTGTCTTCAGCCTTCTTCTGCTGTCTTGTCCAAAACACTACCTGCATACAATATGCAGATGATTCCACCATAATTTGTACAGCTTCCTCTCAAACAGAACTCCAATCCCTTACACAAGCAACCTTTTCAACTGTTGAACAATGGTTCTCAAAAAGATGTCTTCTCCTCAACCCCAAGAAAACAAAACTATTACTTTTTTCACCTACACACAAATCTACTCAACTAAATTTTACTATCACTGCAAGTGATAACTCCCACATTTCCCCCGACTTCACTACAAAACTGCTTGCTGTTACTATTGATAATAATCTTAGCTTTGATCATCACATTAATAACACAATAAAAGCAGTTAATAAAAAGATTGGTTCACTATACAGAATCAAACCCTTCCTTACACCTGAGGCACGGACTACCTTAGCACAATCACATCTTATCTCTACCCTTCTGTATGCTTCCTCTATCTACACTAATCTCTCTAAAGGTAACCTTAGGAAACTGTCTACATCTTACCACAACATAGCTCGATTTGCCACTGCATCTCAATATAGAACTCACCACTGCCTAAACTTAAAACAACTACACTGGCTGGAACTTCCTAACAAGATTATCTATCAACAACTCTTAATTGCACATAAAATTTTATATCAACCCTCAAAACACCAGCTCTTAGCAACCTCTTGACTCCCTATAATAATTTAAAACAACTACGCTCCTCCCAAAAGCTAACAGTTAACATTACCAGAATTTCAAACTCTGCAGGGAACTGCCTTTTCTCCAACTCAGTTGGCAAAATATGGAATAACCTTCCCTTACATATCTCCTCTCTAGCCACTTTTCCTTTCTTTAAGAAATAACTTCTTTCACATCTGAACAATTTCTGGCTCTGCTCTTGTACCAATCCAGACTAACCTACTTTCATCTTTCAACTATATTTGTATTTATTTAACACTCCAATCTTTCTCTCTAATCACAAATAACTTTATGATTTTATTGTTACCACTGTTGTAAAAAAGAAAAGAAAAAAAAAATTAAAATTTTTATTTTTTGTTTTAATTACATAATTAGTATGACATAGTTGGTATTATTTGTTTTTTGTTAGATTTGCATTACCTGACCTGAACTAATATCCTTGTATTTGGCTCTTTGCCTGTATCATATGTAATTATTTTACATGTATTTCTATAACCATGCTTTAATCTGTGGAGCTTTTCTCCCTGGGCCTCCACTGAAAATGGACAACAATCCAGTTGGACTAGCCCGGTCAACAAATGTAAAATAAATAAATAAATAAATAAATAAATAAATAAAATACTCTTTGCAGCAAAGAAGAAAGGGACACTCTCCTGGAATAATAGTGGAATTTCCTTTGCTCAAGATCTGCCTATTCAGATAAGGCAAGCAAGGCAACTTCTATCTCCATACTGCACATTTCTGATAGAAAAGAAAATAAAGTTCCAGATGAAATACCCAAACCTTCTAATTTTCAATGTAAAAGATGTTAAATACATGATTGCTAACCCCAAGGAAGCAAAATAGACTTTCCTGTTAGTTTTCAAGCAGATTCCACCTCCAGAAACTAAATAAAATGCCTGGAAATGAAAAATGACCCTTGAGTAAAAATCAGACCGATTTGTGAGTGTTTTTGATGGAATACACACCATGAGAGCTTCCCCTTGTTGCCTAGGCCCTTAAATCAATGATGGTAGCCACGAGGAACACGGGAAAAGGAAATGGAAACATAGGAACTAAAATCCAACTGCCGTTTCCGATGCGTGTACTATAAGGTGACACCATTTCCCAGGAAACTGGTATGTTAAAACAGTCCCCCTTCAAGCTCAAAATCTTCACTATAAAACCAAAACAACCTAAAAGAAAGGTACAGCAAGACCAAGAAGTGATTTCTGACTCAAAATCACAAAAATTGACATAAAACAATTAATAAGACAACAACTGACTAAAAGATGACTAGTAAATCCTGAAAACATGACTTTGAAGAATCAGAAGAATAAGGTACTGTTTTACCAAAACAAAATTGTGACTTTGATTCTCCAATACAAGCTTATTGTAAAGAATCCAGTCTTACTTTCTGGATGTGAGTCTGGTTGAACCAGACCAAGTAAATGGTTCTTGATTGAAATAATGATGTTTAACTGGAATAGCTGCAGGAATGAGACTTTAAGCAGTTTAGAGGAGAGGAATTATATGAAAATATGAATATAACCTAATTGACTGCAGAAGTAATAAATATCTAAAGAAGCAAGTCTTAGCAGTATATATACCTGCCTAAGCTTGCAATCCTTTTTTTTTCCCTCATATACTCACTTCTATTTAGATGCCAATAATGCAATCTGAGTTTGTTATAGATTGCTACAGAAGAATGCCTGAACACAGAAGCTGGGTAATTTATATATATAAGAAGAGGGAAGGTAAGAGAACTATATGGAGAAGGATCATTTAAATATGACATGTCTGGCTTAAAAATATAGGTTACATTGTTATATATTTTGCCATATCTAATTGAGAATTTGATCATTAACATGTTGTTTAAAAGCGCACTTTTAGGAGGAATAGATCATAAACTTATAAGCTGTATGTCTTGTACTTTAACCGCTGCACTCTAATGGTATAATAGTTGAAAGGTTGAGACTAGGGATATGACACAGCAGTGTTTTTTGTAGAGAACTAGTCTGTTAAGCTTTGTCCATACTGTATTTAGTAACATAAGGGGGATACCATGTCACAAACTTATACGTAAAGAAAAAACGCAATTTAATACTAGTGGGAATCTTATGGTACATACTAAAATCACATTGTATCCCCACCCCCCAGTTTATTCCTGGTCCAGGGGTATAGTGGGTAGGCACAGTGTAGAGACAGGAATAGTTAGATGCTTTCCAATGACACACTATAACAACACATACAAAAACCATAAATCTAAATTAACATAAAAATCAGTTAAAACAAGCATATCTATCACATAAATGGGGGAAATTGAAATGTGGAATGTTAAAGGACTACAAAATAAAGAAAAAAGGAAACTATTTTTGCATTTAGCCCTGAAAACCAAAGCTAATCTCATCTTAATACAAGAAACACATTTAACTTCAGAGCAATGGACAGATATTGGGAAAAAAAGTGGATAAGACAAATTATAGCTTCTGGGGACAAAACTAACAGTGCTGGGGTGGCCATAATAATTAAAAAACATTTTCAGGATAAAATACTTGAAACTAAGGCTGACAAAGAGGGAAGGTGGTGCTATGTAACATTTACTAACACAGTATTTCCAAAACCCATAATGCTGTTAAATGTATATGCACCTTGTAGCAACCGACATCTCTTTTTCATGTCACTGTACCCAATTCTAAACCAACTGGAAGATCATTATCTAATAATCGGTGGTGACTGGAACACATATCAAAACCCAGGAAAGGATAAATCGAACCCGACCAAACTACATAATAGACAAGCTACAATAGCTTTAAATGAACTTAAACAAGACTTCAAACTACATGACCCCTTTAAATACGAGGATAAAGATAACAAAACTTGGAATTACACATTCTACTCCCAATGCCATGAAATGTGGGTGAGAATAGACTTCTTTTTAATCTCAGACATACTCATTAACATGGACCCTACAATAATCATACACACTAGATTTCAGTCGGATCATTCCAAAGTTACAGTGAGCATCAACTGGGACAAAAAAGGTTTTTATACAACCGAGCTAATAACTGGTCATTAAATCCTAATCTGCTCTTCAAAACAGATGTAGTAAAAGAGATTGAGGATATATTAAAAACATCCCTTGTAGATATCTTCAATTCCCAAACATCAATGGATATAGAATGGGCATCAACCAAAACACAAATTAGAGGAACTTTCATTAAAAAAGCAGCATATTATAAAAAAATCCAGCTAAAAGAGGAACATAAAATAAAGGGGAAAATAGAACAATGTGAGAAAGAATTGATAAATAACCCTAATAATCAATTGGAAATGGACCTCCTAAAACTACAACGAGACCTATATATATGCCCGGGAACAGAAATGTATCTTTTTATGAGACAAGATAGTTGGCTAATTATGCAGTAGAAGCCCAAATTCCTTCCAGAGCATTGGCCAGAAATATCGCTCAACAAAAATCCACCTCAGTTATAGCAGAAGTAAATTACCAAGGGAAAACTATACAAGAAATGAGGAAATTATCAAAGTATTTGAACAAATATATACTTAAACATATGGAGAACAAACCCTAAAAGCCTCGAAGGAGGATAAGGATCTTTTTCTTCAAAAACAAAAATTCCCTAAACTAGATTTAGATCAACAAAAAAAAAAACAAATGGAGCCTATTTCTATTAACGAGATAACCACAGCAATTAAACATCTAAAACCACACAAGGCCCCAGGACTGGATGGTCTTACCTCAGAATTTTATAAATCCTTCAGTCCACTAGTTGCCAAATTATTATACCACGTGCTGAACTATATAATAAATAACAAAATACATGATATTCACTTTAACGCCTCTAAAACTATTTTTATATTAAAAGACCAAGCGGACCCTAAAAATCCAGATAGCTATAGACCCATCTCTCTTCTAAATATAGACACCAAGATCCTGACTTCAATACTCACAAACAGAGTTAAAAATCTGATAGAAAATCATTTCTCCAGAACAGTCTGGGTTTACACCACGTAGACAGACCAGTGACAACACGCTAACATTAGAAGTGTTAATATGCTTTGCAAATCAGAGAAAAAAACATCTTCACAATGGTAGTAGATGCCCACAAGGCTTTTGATAGGGTCAATCCTGAATTCTTGCTGCAAACGTTCCCTCACTTTCACATACCTAACATTGTATACAGATCATTCAAATTCTCTATAGTAATCCATATACATCTCTATATATAAACAATGCATGGTCAAACAGAATTTTGATAAAAAATGGAACAAGACAAGGCTGCCCGCTATCATCCTTCCTTTTCAACCTTTACCTAGAACCCCTATTTCTATATATTAAACAAAATACATATCATAATCCCTCTCAATACATAACTTCAAAGTTTATCTCTCAGCATTTGCAGACGATTTAAACATATACTTTACTACACCAAGTTCAGACATGACCAAAATAATAAACACAATTGAACAATTCTCATACATGTCTAACTACAAATTAAACCTTAATAAAACTAATATATTCCCCTTAAGGCCACCTAGACTCATCTCCCTAATACCTCTCTTAGACAAAATAAAAACAAAAGAAGAAACCAAATACCTGGGGATTACTTTCTTTCAGAATAACAAGGAATTCTACCAACATAACGTAACTCTTAAATGGCAAAACATAAACAAGACTGTACAAGATGGAATAACCTTAAGCTACCGTTTTTGTCTAAAGTATCAATAATTAAAATGAACATACTACCCAGATTAATATATCTATTTATGACATCTCAGATAACTATACATAATAAATTCTTCAAACAAATTCATACCTTTCTAGCAAAATTTGTATGGGAACCTAAGAAGACCAGAATCTCCTATCAAAAACTAACACTTCCCAAGAACAAAGGGGGTCTGAACTTGCCAGATTTCAAAACCTACTACTCTATTATCAACACTAATAGAATACTGAGAATAGCAGAGTATGACTACTTGGAAAACATTGGTTCACCGGCCTGGGTAACAATATACTATAGGTACATAAAAACACTAGACATCAATCCCAAAGCGCTTCCCATCTTAAATAAAAAAGATTTACAAGCCTATAACATAACAGAGCCACTAAAACATTCTATAAATATAACACAAAAACTTTTTCACTCCTTAAACCTTGAACAAGCTATGTTAATACTACAACCCCTCCATAAAAATCCTAACTTAAAAATAAATAACAAGATGCTAAACCTAGACCCCTTCCCTTGGTTAAAACATAAGAGAATCCAAGATATCTACCCATTCCTCAATAG
This sequence comes from Protopterus annectens, assembly GCF_019279795.1. Taxonomy (NCBI): domain Eukaryota; kingdom Metazoa; phylum Chordata; order Ceratodontiformes; family Protopteridae; genus Protopterus; species Protopterus annectens. The sequence goes on from NC_056744.1 coordinate 237,969,108, forward strand.
CACAATTCATGTATATATAATAATTTTAAGGCAAATCAAAGAGGTGTGTTCCAGTTACCTCCAAAACCTTACCATACTCAAAAGTGACAGTGAAAACTGTACCCTACTTTGGAAGACTATGTTAATATCAAGGAAAGCAATAACGAACTCATACAAAATGATAGGGGAAATCAAATTCCAGAAAGGCCTTCTCTTCTCTAATTACTGGAGAAAATTAAAACCTGATACTGATGACCAGCAAATAGAAAAGGCAATAAACTTAACATTAAAAACTATTCCACTTAAAAAACTCTCTTACACGCAACTCATGGTTAATAATAATGCCTATTTCACCCCAGCAATTTTTCACAAATTCAATGCAACTAAGTCCCCATACTGTCCACACTGTAAAGACCAGATTGCAGACCTAATACATATATTCTGGAGTTGTAAATGCATTTTCAAGCTTTGGAATTGCCTTAAGTTACAACTGCAAAAAATGGGGTATCAAGCATCAACACTAAGATGGGAATTTACTCTTTTACACATCCTCCTGGCCAACATGTCAGGAAAACAAGCTAACCCACTTATAACGATTGTCTTATTAATGAAGCTATATATAGCTCGCAAATGGTTAGATCCTATAAGTATCTCTTGGGAGGAATTCAAGAAATCTGCTATTAAACATCTACTAGCACATAAAATAGTACTGGACAAAAGAAACAAAAATATGAAAACACGAGCAATCTGGGAACAGTCCTATAACATCTTATTAGCATAAAGCACCAGGTACACCATATCTTATGAACTGGAAGTATTCCCACGAGTACACAGCTTAACTATGGATGAAGTATCATTTTTGTATCTGTTACGTTTAGACTAATGACATTAATTGGGAAAGCATCTTTGTATATATTGTAATTAGGTATGTTGTATGACCTATATGTTTCTACTTTATCCGCAACGTATAACATGTAAATATGGTCATTTTGCAAATATGGAATGGTTATGGTTTTTGCAAATGTAAAACAAAAATAATAATTATTGAAATAAATAAATAAATAAACACACACACACACACACACACACACACATATATATATATATATACATATATATATATATATATATATATATATATATATATATATATATATATGTATATTTACACACACACACACACACACACACACACACACACACACACACACATATATATATATATATATATATATATAGAGAGAGAGAGAGAGCTATAAATATGCATATATATATATATATATATATATTTTATATATATATATGTATATATATATATATATATATATATATAGCTATACACACACACACACACACACACACACACACATATATATATATATATATATATATATATATGTATGACACAAACCACACTGACATGAATGATATACATGCCATTAATTTTGTCAAACACCTATGTATGTAGTGTGTGCATAAGCAGAACACGTAGCACACATGCATATGGTATAACAACTTGATTGATGTTTCGCACCATCAGACAGTCATGTATACTCCATAGAAATAATACCTAGGTATGGCCAGTAAGCTGTGTGACAGTGCACTGTGACAAAGGTGGTACACTTCAGTTACACATCACTGGAAGATGTTTAGGGAGGTACATGAAGAAGGGTGCATTGTACACAGTTATTGGTGTAATGAAGGCTGGGATCCATGAAGTTATTATGGTCTCTGAGGTGCACAGCCTTCACATACCCAGTTCTTGTGTACTTTCAAGGGAGTAGTCACTGTGGCCACATGCTTGTGAATGTATGATTTACCATTTACCCCAGGACATGGGTCACTTACCTACTGGTCTAATTATAGAGTGTGATGTCCACATTATAGTTGGGTTGTGTGTTTATTTCATGATTCAACAAATCCCTCCATGCTTATTGTCAATACAGGTGTTGTCATGGATGTGGCAGAAGTTTTTAGTATGTGTTGATGCTGTCTGCATTATAATAATATCACAGTTGTTGGAGTTAATGATTGCCCACAATCTGTAGTCCTTCACACAGCTGTTTGGACACAGCATATATATGTCCTCTGTGATGACCATAATTTAAGTAATGGACAGGAAAGGGCCTAGCAGACATCCCTGATGTACTGGCCTGCTCATTGGAACTGACAGATAGGTCATCTTATACATTGCAACAATGTGAGATGCCACATTTATCATGCACTGGTCTACGCTTTTGGTGATATAGATGTTTATGGCCACATATGACAGTGTTGATCAAATACCTCAGTGAGGATTTGTGTCAAATGTCTTCACCTGGTCAAATTCCACAAGGTGATACTGTTCTCATCATGCATGCCCTCAATGATTTCTTTGAGGAAATCTATCTGATGTAGCTGGCTTGATGCAGCATTAACAACTCACACAGGTCTGTTGCACACAACTGTAATGTTACTAGTATACATGTAGAAGAGGTCCATGATGTCATTTTGGTCTGCCACACAGTGAAAGAGAGTCAGGATGTCTCTAACATGCATGCATCAGGTGCTGTTCCCCCAGCTCATGTGGATGCATGTTGATATACACCATTGTATGGGAGCACAGCCCAAGTGGGCGGTGTGTTGAACTGTGTATTCAAATGTATCAGGAAGATGTATGAGCTGAGTTATACCATAGGTTATCTGTGATGTTGTCACAGCCCATTATTTCATGTGCTAGGCCTCAATGAAGGTAAGACAGTGCATACTGTCTATTATGATCTGGCCTAGGGTTTTGATAAATCCTTCATGCAGCTATCATTAAGAAAACCTCCAAGCTGGGAATTAACCCTTACGTAATTTGTTGGGTAACCAACTGGCTCACTGAAAGAACAAATTGTGTGAAAGTTGGTGAATTAATCTGTACCAGCACAGGTGTCAACATTGGCAAACCCCAGAATCAGTGCTTGGCCTTTCATGGTTTGAAATCTATTTCTTGACAGTTCAGGCTAAAGTATATGGCCTTTGCCTTACCAGGTTTACTTATCCTTGCATATTGTGTGGAGTCCACCAATGGAGATAACATAGTAGAGGAGGAACTAACACACACAACTCAATGGTTAAAATGAGAAAAATCAATGTATGATATACACTCATGTAAATGATGGCTCACATGAGATATATTTACATACATCTGGATTTGAAATCTCACTCCAATGCACCTTCAGAGCAAAGGATGGGTACTTTATCCCTCTTTGCCACACAAACAGCTTTGCAGCAAAGAACCAAACTCAGTCTTCAAACAACCAACTGCAACAGCATCTACAGTGATATCAAACCATACAACTTTTATCTGTACATTTATCACTGTTGAAAGTACTGCACCTAGTAATTACTAAACCTGTTATGATTATTAATTGCAAATATGCAGGTCTATCTTACATTTCTGTGTTTACTGTTCATTCTTCAGTTATATGACCGGTAATGTGAGACATGCAGTGTATAAGCCATTCTACATCACTGGCCTTAAAATGTGTGAGAAAATTAAGTGGAAAGAATATCATATGCAGTTGGAAACAAATGAAGGGCAGGCTGGATGTTAAGGAACACAAGCACTGAACTGTATCCTGCTTGCTTATATTTAAAACATTACATCTGACACATTGTGGATCTAGCCTGATATACCCTGCAGAAGTAAGGCAGCCTGCAGTGCTGTGTTTTCCTTCTCCCAAACAGTAATCATTCATAGTTGCAATCTATTAATAACAAACACCGAGGGAGTGCCTGCACTATGCTTACATCTCCTACACAGATTTAAGTATTTGGGATTCAGCAATTCTACTGAATTCACACCTCATTTGCATATATTAAAAAGCAACCATGTATCTAGGCAAACTGATGGTGAGGAGACTTGCGTATGTTGTGAAGACTGCACAATTGCTAATTCTTTAGGATATATCTGTACAGAGGAATACTGAACTTCAGAAGGTATGCTTCTATTTTGTCAGATACAAACTGCATATGCTGGAATGTATTTAGGAAATTTCTGAAGCAAAGGCTTTTACATTTTTGTCTGTATCCATCAGTACACTCCTAACTAATACATACATTGTATGCATTAGTTAGAAGTGTACTGATGGAATGGACATGTTTGTCAAGCCATTTCAGAGGTATACATGATGAGCAATTCATGAAAATGGAATGTTGTTTGATAAATATGTACAAATGTTTCAGAGACACCTCCTTTGATAGCACTTTAAGCAGCTGAAAGATGGTTTGTTAGCAAAACGTACTATTTTCCTGTTCTGGGGGTGGGGGCAAATGTGAGTTACTGTTATGGCACTAATTGTTACTCTCATTATTTTGCATCCTGCCTGCTGTTCCTATTTCACATCTCTAGACTGTTTTATGTTCCTCCAGGGGGTAATACTGAGTGGCCACCTTTTCTGTTTGTACTGTAAACAGTAATTTTGTAGTTATGTGATAGTTATGTTTATTATCCTTCTGTTGTCTTTTAGGAGACCTAGGAGTATGCCACCCAAATGTATCAATCCTGGGTGACCCCCCCCCCCTCTTCACTGATGCTGAGAGCCAGGTGATTGTGGATGCCTTTAGTCAAAATTATGATTTTCTGCTGAAAAGGGGATGGGGAGATATGGCACATGGGCTGCTAATATGCACCAGATAGTAGTTGACTTGAATGCCGTGGGTGGCCATAGCAGAATATACAAGCAGTTGCACCACAGGGCCACTGACATGATCACATCTGCGTAGAGAAGAGCAGCTGCAGTGAGCCATGACCAGATGGTTACCAGAGGAGGGCCTGCTAAGGAATACTCACTAACATCCACTGAAGAGTTCCTGGGTAATACCAGGGATCCAGACAGCTCTCAGGAGAGCACAGTACAGCATGTGCTCACTTTCTGAGCAACAGTCTCAGAAACAGCAGGCACATGTCCCAGGAGAAGCTTTTGGGTTGTCTTTGGTATCTGAACAGATAAATACTGTCATTTAGTAAAACAATTGAAATAGAGAATTTACTTATGTGTCACATCTCCTTTTTGGGGGGTTTGAAGATTGCTACAGTTATTAGCTTAGGTTGGAGCTGTCAGCCATGTTCTTGTTGAAAGTATAGTTAATGGACATACAAAGGGGTAAAAGTATCACCCCCTGCATTAATGTTATTTGTGATGATGTTGCTCTTACCTCCTGCTTAATTTCTTTCAGGACCAACTGGATTAGAGAGCAGAATCCCATCTGCAGATGGTAAGCCTAACATTTTTTATCAGTACTGCTGAGCAATTTAAAAAAAAATATTTTAGTGTGTGCTATTGACATCAGGTGTGTTGTGTGCATTGCTGTACTGTCTGCAATAGTGGCAGCACTGTTACTTTGTTAGCATACACTACAGTACAGTAGCACAGGTATTAATTTATTCATGTGTCTGTTGCTTTTTATCATAGGTGATCATGACAGTGGGAGTGTGGGCCTGCTGCCACCTAATGTCAGTGTATCAGCAGACTCTGATGATGCTGGTGGCCAAACAGAGGCACAGTTGGTGGTGCAGAGGTTAAATCTGACACTGAGTGTGACACCGGATGCAGCCAGTAGGCCTACACCTACCAATTCTAGTGATGTCACAGATATTGGACAGGTGGAGGATGATGCCATAAATCAGGGAAGTACGGCTACTGCAGCTTCAGTGCCTGTTGAGTCTGGACATAGCCAAAGTGTGGTCAAGGTGCCATGCAGGAAGCTGGATAAGAGTGCTCAGAGGGGGCCTGCTGTCCTTTCTTGACTTGGTGCAGGTGTCTCTCCTCTTTCTACTTAACGCATGTTTAATTCTGTCATTGAGGCACAGGCACAGTACCATAGGGGCTCCAGACAAATATTCAGGGTTGTAGATGTGGCACAGTCTGACATAGATCAGATGAATGACACATTGGAACATGTAGTGTCTGTGATGGAACATCTGCTGGGAGGGGAATAGCATCCACATGGGTGTAGGTCAGCCACATCATCTTCTGTCTGAAACTGTGGCCAAGCCCGATCACGCTCTCATAGTAGTAGTACTTCCATTGCTCCATCAGTGAGTGTGCTGTCCACACCCAGATGTGGTAGGCTATGGGGTCATCATCCTGGGTGTCCCAGTGAAGGGAGGTCATGCAGCAGACATCAGTCATGTTCAGGTACCAGAGCTGTCTGGCTGTGGGTGTGGATTTGCCAATGCAACTCCTGGCAAAGCCAGTTCTCATGGTCAGGGATGACAATGATGAGCTGCTACCTCTACCATGCACTGCTCACATCTGCCCAATATACCAAGTCAGAAAGCCAGCACAGAGCTTGGCTGTGTTCATGCAGGCACTGACACATCAACTTCACCTGGAGGACCCCTGAAGACACACACACAACAGTGACTCATTTTGTCTCACTGGCAGTTTGTTGGTGTATCCAACTATCTGCCTACTTCTCTTTCTTACTCACACACACTCACCAACCTTTTATGCCACCCTAGGCTTCCTACCCCCTCCCCCCATCCACAACACCCTATGCAAGTGATGATAACTGTTACATATCCTTGTTTTCTGTCCTTTGGATTCAGTGATACATAAGCTTTGTATCTGATGCTCAGGGTACATAACTAACATAGTGCTTAGTATATCTGCTTTGTTAGGTGTTGAACTGTTAATTGTACCTTTGACTTATATGGGTCTTGGAAAGTTAGACAGTTGATAGCATCAAAATTTCCCAGCTTTATAGTGAATGATCTTGTGAGGGTTGTGAAGTCAGAAACTCCAATGTGCACCATTACTTTCTAAATTCCTCTCTTTAATGATTTTCCAGTACAAACGTATGGTGCTAAACTGAGGGCATGCAGTGATCATCATTACTTTTGAAAGGTATGAATATGTCAATCTTTGATGCCAGAGGCCTACTGCTTAGTAATGGACACATATAAGTCAAATAAGTCTCCGCTGTCACATGTTAAAGTACTTTCTATACAAATCTCCCACCTTTTACTTGCTTACCAGACCAAGTAATGAAATACAAGGATATGATACACATTCATATTATTAAACAATGCACTCAAAGTTCAGGACTTACCTTGTAAATGCAGCAGTTGCCACAGTTTGAGTTCAGAGCTGACTGTCTGATACAAGTAGTGCACAGTCAATATATGGGGAGGTAATGGTTGTGTGAGTTGCCTGGCATCAATGTTACTATATGTATGTGAGTAGGAGGAATGTTTTATGCCCCTAGGTAGTGAGTGAGTGTTAATGTATGCAAAGGAATACTGAGCACACCTATGTCTGCCTACACCCACAGCAGCTGGTGGTTCCCCTGTGAATCCTCATCTGCCTGGGGCTGTGGTGACTGTAGTGGGATGTGTGCCCCTTCCATTTGGGGATCCTGATGAAACTGTTTCCTCAGGATTATGCAGTGTAGCATGCCACATACTGTGAATATTTCTGTACATGTTTGTGGATTGTACTGCAGGTCTTCCCCAGATGTAACTACTTCAGCAGACCAAACACATGCTCTGCTATATTTGGTTTGAGCATATGCCTCATTATGGCATTCTTCCATGAATGTGTGTATTTTTGAAGGGTGCCATCAGTCACTGTTCCAGTGCATAGCCTGCATCCTACAGTAAATAACACTGTGGGATATCCCCCTAGCAAACATCTGGTACTGTTGGGAGGTGTGCCAGATATGTGAGTCATGGTAACTGCTACGGTTGCCAGCACACATGTTCAAGATTATTCTCTTGGCATAACCCATGACTTGTCAGCTGATAATGGTAGCCCTTTCTGTTTATGTACAGCCTGCACTGTCCCCAATGTGGTGCCTTCATTTCTACATGTGTACAATCTATGGCACCTAGTATTTCAGGATAGTGTGCTACACAGCAGAACTCCTGCATATTTCTGGCCATCTCCACAGAACTACAGGGAAAATATATGTTGTCACTGGCATGTTGGAGCATAACATTTGGGAATTGGTGTAGGATCCTGGATGTTGATGCCTGTGACACCCCCAGCATACCCCCTGTTGGACACTGAAAGGTACCTGTAGCTAAGATTCTAAGTGTACACATACCTTAGTTTATACTGGGATGAGTTCCCTTTGGTTGGCTCTGGCTCTGAGTTGAGGATTGCAGAGATCACAGAGTTCTTGCAGTGTGTCCCTGGCCACTCTGTACAGCTCTACAATTTCCACATCATGTAGGACAGTGAAAAGTTAAACAGGGCCTGAAAACTCTACTCTTTCCTGTCCTTGGCCTATTGGCAGCAGCATTGGCTTCAGCCTGTAGGACATACAAATGAATTAAAGCAGCAACAGCCCCTTACATTCTGTCCTTGTAGACTCCTTTCCATGGCTGTATTCCAAAAGTTTTGGAATTTGCAGGAAAAACCAGCACAGAGTCTACATGGATGCTTTATAGCTTGTTGAATCACTCCACCATGTTGGATTGGCTGATTAACCTACAATTCAGCTGCTTATGCTGTAATTAGCATAGGATCATAGGCAGTTACTAGGCTAATGGCCCTAGGGCCCTTACAGGCCTAGCCAAGTTCTTACCCTTATTTCTACAATCAGCACCTATTTCGCCTGTTCAAGAGGGACACAGGTGGAACCCCCCCCCCACGGGGTGAAATTATGGTCACTCTTCCAATCGTCCATATTGTGTTTGAAGAAGGTCAATATGGTGCTCTGTTTGATGTGAAGTTGAAGTCTGTTCCAAAGGTGTAGTAACCTCTGGGAGACAAATCTGTCCTTCCAGCAGGTTTTATTAATGTCACATACCAGATTAAGGTCTTCAGAGTGAGTAACCTGTGTACAATTTGTTTTTTGGATATGAAGCATTTTCAGTAATACAGGGTCAGAGATTGCCTTATATGCAAAGCAGAGATCACCTCTGAGTAGTCTGTATGAAACAGAATAAAGTGACAGTGATTTAAGATGATCCCCATAGGAGAGATGGTGAAGACCTTGAATTTTCCCTGTGAGTAATCTTTGTGGTTTCTCCAATTACTGCAGGTGCTTAGAAAGGTACATACCATAAGGGGCATTGTGCTCAATTATTGGCCTGATGAGGGAAAAGTACAGGGAGGTTATAACTTCTTTTTTTCTGGAGGCAATGCCCTTACTTATGAGATGAGCAATATAGAATGTCCTTCTTACCACTGTGGAGACATGGTGGTCAAAGGTAAGGTTCCTGTCAGCCTGTGTGCCCAAGTCTGTCACCACTGAGTGCTTACTTAAGGTGTTCCTATTGATATGGTAGTTAACAGGAACATTGCTTTTACTAAAAGGAATGATAATACTTTTTTGCATTGAGTTTAAGGCCATGACTTTGGAACCAATAATTTGTTTGTGTAAGATCCTCATATTGACATCATTTTGAGATTCTGTGACTGTTCCCAGTTTGCAGTCATCAGCAAACTTTGTCAGCCACAGACCTTTAGTTTTTGCTTAGATTTCAAACAGTAGAGATCCCAGTACTGATCCCTGTGGAACCCCACTGCTTACAGGTCTGCTGTTGGAGGTGGCTTCCCCTATTTTGACTGTATAGGTTCATAGGTGTGTACTAGGCTAATGGTCCTGGAGCCATTACAAAACTATCCCATAGGACTACCCTGACATCATGCCACCCAACCTTAGTTCCCAGTGCCTCTGAGTTCTATCAGTGATCCAGTTAGCAACACATCTAAAGATATAAAGGTTGACACCTAGTTGGGTGAGTTTGTCAATGATCCCCGAGTGGGGAATAGTGTCAAATGCCTAGGCTAAGTCCAAGTAGGCTGCATGCACAGACTTCCCATCATCCAGGGCCTTGGTGACTGTCTCAAAGAAGTTCACCAGGCCTAACAGGTGTGATCTCCCTTTGACAAATCCAAACTGAGTAGGGTCAAAGTGTTTGGAGATTACCTATATCTTTGCTGATAAGTTCCATGATGATTCGCTCCATGGCCTTGCAGATAAGGCTAGTCAGGATAATAGGTCTATAGTACTCAGGGTCAGTGGAAGCACCACCTTTGTGCAAGGGAATAACAGTGTCTGTTTTCCATTCAGCTATTACGAAGTCGATGGTTAGACTATGACTAAAGAAAGTACCCAATGGTGTTGCTAATTCATGTTGCAGCACACGTAGTACACAGCCTGGGATGTTGTCACATCAAATAGATGCTATGTTTTTGGCCTTGGAGAAGACATTTATGACCTGCTCTTTAGAGATACAAGGTAGGGGACAGGTTATAGGGATTTTATGGGGTACGTGTGGTGGGGACAGGGGAGGGAAGTTTTCACAGAACTTGTTGGCAAACAGGTTAGCTATGTTCACAGGATCAGTATATGTGGTATCATTAGCTACCAGTTCTGCACAAATCTGGGCCTTTCCTTTCAGGTTATGGATGTAACTATAGAATGCTATCTGGTTGTCCTTTGTTGAGGAAGCTAATTTGGACTCATAGTTTGCTTTGAAGGACTTCACAAGAAGTCTTATTTGCTTGCTTAAGATGAGGAGGGAGTGTTTCAGTTTAGGAGGACTCGAGCCTTTTAATGATAGTTGTCCACCAGGCAGGTTTGCTCTTCCCTAAGGAGTTTGTTTTGATCATATAAGTTAAGGCTGTCATTGCATGCCACGGTGTTTATCTTGTTTGCATGGGGGGGGGGGGTGCCTCTACGTGGTGCTTATTGAATCTAAGTTTTGCTGCCACCATGTGTGCATTATGCTGCAATGTGCACACAATAAAAATGGCCATGTAGGGCTCACTGAATCCCCCCAGTGCATTATTTATGTAGTATTCCCTGGTTTGCACAAGCCTTTGTTTGTGTAGGAAGGAGAGGTGGGGAAGCCTCCTAACATTCTGTTGTACTAAATAAGAAGTGTGTTTCAAGTGCTTTTTGTTGACAAAGGGTACACAGACTGATTACTTCATGAACAAAAACATTACTTATGTGACATTAATGTGTTTTATCCTTCTCTGTTTTATGTCACATAGGATTATGGCATGCAAGCCTACAAATCCACAAAAATCCACTTTCAATGATGCTGAGAATGAGGTCATCATCCAGACTCTGAGGCAGCAAGGACTCTTCTTGCTCAAGAGAGACCTGAAGGATATGGCTGCTAGAAGAGTTGTAACCAGTCAGTCACTGATGTCAATGCAGTTGGTGGTCATAGCTGTAATTATGATCAGGTGCGGCATCAAGCCACTGATATGACTTCATGCATGGAGGAGGGCAGCTGCAGTTACCCAAGAACAGCTGGATATGGTGGGTGATCCTGCTACTGAGCCACTACTGACACCAAATGAGGAGTTCCTGTCCACCATTAGGGATTCAGATAGCTCAGTGGAGTCTGCACACTGTGTGCTTCATGTCTGTGCTGATGTGGCTGGGAGGCCAAGTGTGTCTGAAGAGCAAATTGTAGGTAAGCTTACATGTGCCAGTATTATACTGGCTTGCAGACGTATATGTAATTTGGCCGCTAACAGTACACAGTCATCACATGGGTAAGTAAAGGTTGTGAGCATTGCCTGGCATCAATGTTACTGTATGTGTGTGCAAAGGATGAAAACTGTATCCCTTAGGTGGTCAGCATGTATGCTACTCATTGCCTCTTAGCCAGGGCATGGGCATATTGTGCATGCCTACTTCTACCTAAACCCCAGCAGCTGGGTGGAGGGTTACCCCACTGACTCCTTGGCTGCATGTGGATGTGATGACCTTGCCAGTGGTGGTGAAACATTTTTTCCTAGTCCATGTTGTTCCTGTTGCAGCTGTTTTTGCAGGATGATACTGTATATGATAGTACAAACTATAATTTTGGCACAAGTACTGTGATCGTAAAGCAGAGGACCCCCTGATGTACCTAGGCATTGAACCCGTGTCTTCAGCAGCATAAACACATGCTCTAGTCTATTTTTTGTTTGATTATGTACCTTATTATAGTGTACCCCTGTGGTTGTATGTGCATTTCTGATGGGTGTTATCAACCATCGTTCAATGGCATAACCTGCATCACCCAATGAATGGTCTATGACCCCTAAGAAACCTCTGGTAGAGCTGTGAGTTGTGAAATATATGAGATTCGTGTTAACTGCTGTGGCTGCCAGTGCATACATTTAGGATGATTCCGTTAGCATTAAACGTGGCCTGGTAGTTAATGGAGTGGAACCCATTTTTTATATTTATTTATGTAGACCCCTCCCCTTTCTCCTGATTGTGCTTGGATCTCAATAAGTGTGCAGTGTATGGCATCCAAGACTTCAGGAAAGTGTGCTACAGGGTACAAATCCTGCATAGTTCTAACTCTTTCCTCAGGAGTACAGGGAAAATATATCTGGTCACCATCATGTTGGAGCATAGCATTCAGGAACTGATAGAGGATCCTAGATGCTGATGCCTGTAACACCTCCAGCATGTCCCCTGTGGGTCTTTGAAAGGTTCTTGTAGCTAATATTCTAAGTGCTATACATACCTTGGTCTCTAGAGATATTGGTTCCTTGGTTTGCCCTCGTTCTCAGGTGAGAACGATAGTGGTTGCAGAGTTTCCTAAGTTAGTCTCTATTCACCCTGTAGCACTCTACTATGTCCACCTAATGCAGACCATAAAAAGTTAAATGGGGTCTAAATATACTTTTCCTTGCCTGAGGTTTATCAGCAGCAGCAGCCCCTAACATTCTTTCCCTTCAGTCTAGCTTCCTTGGCTGTATTCCAAAAAGTTTTTGAATACAAGGCAAAAGGCTACACTAAGTGTACACAATTGCATTATAGCTTGTGGAATAGCTCTGCCATTTTGGATTTGTTGATTAGCATACAATTCAGCTGCTTATGCAGTAATTAGCATTTCATGATGTTTAATGTTTGTGCATCTCTACACATCTTGTAGTCAATTACTGAATATAAATCATTACATTGTTGTGTGCTGCCGCATGCTTTTATCGAGCCATATAGGGTTTATTAAATCCTGCCCATGGTCTGTATATAACAAACTTAAATAAAGGGAAAGCACATTGTGAGTTAATTTCCAACCTATACAAAAGAGACCTGAGTGAATGTTTTATGAGGATTTTTTTCTATTTTGAAGACCTATGATTTCTGAAGAGTTAATATGAGTTCTATCAAGGATGAAATTAAAAGTGATTTGTTAAGTGAATTCTTAACTGAATGCTAAGCAGAGTGAAACACTTCTGTTTTGCCATACCCAGAGGGACAGAGAAACAAAAACAATTGATGCTATTCGAAAGAAATAACTGTTTTTACATTTTAATCCAAGTTTAAAATGTGTGTTTGGCATGCAAAACAGTGATTGAATGTCAAGTATTGTTAAGTGTTTGTGCAAACTTATACAAAATAACTAGAAGGTTGATTACCTAGATGCACAAAGTGAATGTACTAAGCTGTTGGAAAATATTCTTTTCAGCATGAAGATCAAGAAAATTATTACTGAAGCAAGTTGCAAGTAGGGCAAACCTGTATTCATTTTCAAGCTGCATTTAAAATGTAGAAATGGAATCAATGAACTATAAAGCATTATGATATCAAATTACTGGTGACCTAGGCAAAACCTGTGTTAATTACTTTAGTAAATGCAAAGTATGGAAAAGTAGTGTGCCTAAGAAAGGGGAAACAACAACTGACATACTGAGAGCTGGATAAACATTGAAGCAATCCAAAGTCTATGTTGAATGCTGTGCTGAAGGCATTGCATTTCTCTGATAAAGAAAGTTAAATGGGCGCAGTTTGTGTTTGTGCGTACTAGATATACTAATGTACTGAGGAAAAAGTTTGCACTTCTTTTTTGAGTAACAAGTCAGACAGTTCTGGAGAGTGTGCAATAAGAAATGAGACTACATCGCATGATTTAATTGCATTCTGAATGTGAAAACCAAGTCATGAGTAAAGTGCTTGATTGAATGTCAAGTATCGTTAAGTGACTGTGCAAACTTATACAAAATAACTAGAAGGCTGATGCATAGATATGCACAAAGTGAACATACTAAGCTGTTGGAAAATATTCTTTCAGCATGAAGATCAAGAAAATTACACCATGACTACACATGAATGGGGACATTTGCAGTGAAAAATAAAAAATAGTTATTGTTTTGTTTGTTGTAAAGATGATAATTCTATAATGTGCACAGTGAAGCAAATTCAAAGTATACTTTCTTACAGCAGTCAAAATTAACCACTTATCTGAATCAGACACTTACTGCATTTGTGAATTGCTCTATGTTTTAATCAAGTAAAAATATGCCTGCTTTTGCTATCTGGATATAATTGTATTTCTTCTGAAACTGCAGTTTTATTACAAAATGCTGAAAACAAGTGAGTATAAGACCTGCTTGACTGCAAAGTGGCACAACGTATGTGGAAAGTGCAGAAATGGTAGAAATGTCTGCAGTAGTGAATCTTACTGTATGTTGGCAGATATAAAATGTATATAGCTTTAACTTGTACTAGGTGGTCTCTCTGCTACAGCAAACCAATAACAATGTGCTTGGGAACCGTGAGTAAAAAGCAAATCTTTGTGAGTAGTGAATTGATAATACTAAAGAACTTATACCTGCAAGAATATTTGCCCTGTACCTATATAGACATTTGTTCCAGCAGTAAGAGTGGGTCTTCATGTCAGTTAAAGGGAGTTCTTGGTTAGTCTTATGCAAAAAGATTTGTTATACATACCTATGTGTGATAAACTTGCATTAGCAAATCACTTCTTGTATTTTGTAAAACTAAACATGATAGAATGTGCTTTGTTCAAAGTTTAATCTCGTGAAAGGAAAACAGAGTTCAGTATTAGGTAAAGTTATGAAAAGATAAAAGCATTTCAATGCTGTATGAAAAACAAAAGAAAGAAGAAAGCATTGATATAAAAACTTTGCTTCCCTGTGAGGAAAATGGGATTAATTGCTGAGCAAAGCAATAAATGATTCTAAAAAGGTTAAAACCACTGTCAGAAAAAGAAGAAGCTTATTACTAACTAGTGCAAGAAAGATGCCAACTTTGACAAAAACATGAGAAAGTAAAAATGGTTCATTGCCATATAGCAACAGCATTGGTAAACTGGTTGTGAGCTAAATGTGCTACATGTGCTGGAAATGGGATACAGAGGAAGTAATGTAATACACAATATTGTTCTGTGTTGTTGTCATAGAGTCAAAACAAAGTGGCTCTACTGAGGTATAACAGTATGAGGTATCCAACGAAAGAAGCATTAGGCCACTAAGTCTGGAGCAGGTGAATGAGAATGCTTAGACCCATAAGTGTTTCTAAGATGCAGGAACAAATGAACGGTCTGCATTCTAGAGCTAGAGATGTGCAAAGTGGAACACTAGCTGGAAGTAAAACGGCAAGGCCCAGTGCAGAGTGAACTGGAATAGATGATACTGGGGACAGAACTGAATATTGTTAAGAAGTAAGAACTTATTGCAAAGGCATCTGAGGGTGAGACATGACGTATGCTTGTGCACAAAAGATTAACAAAGCACAAATGAGAACGAGAAAACGTTAACATTGTCACCGATAGTGCTGCCATTAGACAGAAAAATCTTCTCTCTGTGATGGAACAGATAATTTGTGAGCATGCAAACAAATAACAGAGATACTTGAAAAGTTGCTGGCTGACCACTCCTAGCAAAACACATTTCAAAACAGAATAGACAAAGACCTGATTGACTTAACAAATAAGTCATCTAAACATCCTGTGTAGGTAGAAATAGTGAAATATAAAAGTAAGCCTGGAAACTGTTAACTATAGAGACATCATCAGTTAGAAAATAAAAAAGAAAAGTCTCTTAGTTTTGGAATATAAAAGGCACAAATGTTGGATTCAAACACAAATTGTCACTATGTATTTGCAAAGCAAGAAGGAGAAAAATTGTGGCAGTTGCTACAGAAGATTAAATGTTGCTTGCTTGACCTAAAAATTAAATATCAGAGAAAACATGTTGTGAATTAGTCACTAAAGGTGGAACTTCAAGAGCCTAGAAAGAGGCTTGAGAATTCTATACAGATATATACTTACAAAAATGAAGGAGCGCAGTCTCTGCAATAAAAGAAATCTGAAAACATAAACGAAACTAAACAATTGACACAGATCAGTGGGAATCTCAGATACAGTATGTTCAGATTCAAATCCTTAGGAAGTAGATGACTTTTAGTGAGGGTATTACTATATGAATGGAGATTGGCACAAGTTTTTATGTAGAGATGCAATATGGGTCAATGCCCCTAATGTTTCTTCATCTGGGTAAAGGTCTAGAGTCTACCTGGCTAACATGGGGTAGCAGATACATTTTACTTGCCCCAACCCATCTGTAAATTTCCTACTTACTGTCCATAATACACATATTACTCCCACTTGTCATAGCATGTATTCTAGAAGTGATATATATTGTTTTAAACTTCAAAAAGCATGGATTTTTGGTAAATGATGCTTATTGTATTGTCATATAACAGCTTTGTAGCTCTTCCGTGGTCTCATTACTGTTCTTGCCTTTCCTCATATTGGAGGATTCACTTGTTCACTTGGAAGGGGAATATATTAAATCAACCTTCTCAATTCATTATGAAGTGGAAAACAATTAAAGAGGTAAATTCATTTGGACATGATTCCAAAGTAGTCAACAGATTAAAAAAATGTTATTATCTTTACTAAGAGGCTATAAGGAACAGATGTTGGGAAGTCACAGCACTTCCTTTTGCAAACCATTAAAAACACATTCTGCATTACTGGAAAAGATAAACAGAGACATGCGAGGCATTGAGGATGAGGGATTTGTATGAGTAAAAGGAATAGGGTATAATACTTCAAGTAAAAAAAAAAACACACAGACAATGCTGTCAAGTACTTAAAACTCCAGTTTCAGTTTACCCCTAAAATCAGAAAATCATATAGTTTTGAGGCTGAATCACAGTGAAGCAGATAGACTTATTGCAGATGTTAGAGTCCTGATGTCAGGACATTTGTGTCCTTTCTAGACCACTGTCTTAGAAGCATTTTACAGTTTCTATTAAACTTTTTAAGGAGGCACCTTGTTCTCTGGATTGCATACACAAATGTTTGAGAATATTTATCTTTATTATGTCTTCTAGATTGGATCCAAAACACTATTTTTTACCAATTTCAATAAATTATCACTTAAGACACAGACACACATATATTGATAGAACAAAAGGATCATTTGTTGTTAAATAAGGTCATAGTGGAGAACTATAAAAAGAGGAAGAATCTAAGTATGGCATGGATAGACTGCAAAAAACATTTGACGGTACCCCACATTCATGCACAAAAGAGTGCTTACAAATTATACACCCTACACTGAAACTATATCACAGCAACCATGAAACAGTGGCAAACCATTTTGCAGTTAATCCATGATAAAGAACAGATTATTATTCCAAGGATTAAAAATCCAGAGAGGGATATTCCATGGTGAATCTCTTTCACCACTGCTCTTTTGCCTTGCCCTTAACCCATTAAGCTGCCTGCTTAACAGAATAGGTCATGGTTATAATTTGGTTCCCAGAAGGCAACCAAGTGTAAAGACTTCTCATCTTCTCTTTGTCGATGATTTAAAACTGTATAGCTCATCAGATGAGGAACTGGAAGCACAACTGGAAGCAGTCAAAACTTTTTCAGATGATATAAGAATATCATTTGGTCTTGATAAATGTGCAAAAGCAACCTTTAAAGCAGGAAAGCTGCAACACCACGAAAACATCAGTTTGGGATAATAATGTGATATAAAAGAACTTGAGCAAGAGGGAGTGTATAAATATCTGGGAACTGATGAAGGATCAACGATAAAACATGAATAATTGCAAATAAAACTTAGTAAGGAATATTTTAGAAGACTTAATTTAATCCTGAAAACAGCACTGACATCTAGGAACAATGTTCAAACTATAAACCAGTTTTGTTCTTCCTGTCTTAACTTACAGTTTTGGAGTGATTGACTGGCCTCAAAAGGTGTTGGATAGATTAGATAGGAAAACAAGAAGGATGCTTCATGCTCATCAAATGATTTATAAAAGTCATTGCATACTTAGTTTATATATTGCCCATTCTGAAGGAGGTATGGGCCTCCTTGAAACTGATTACATATGTAGATATGCAATCCTGGGACTGCATAAATATATCCTGACAGTACAAAACCCAAACATAGTAAAAGTTTTGAAACATGAGGAGAATAAATCTAAATGACTTGCCTGCTTAGTTTAGCAGAAGCAAATCAGGATCAAGTTGGAATGGAAATTAAACCAGTAGATAAAAATCAAGCAGCAACTGCATGTGCTAAAAATCAAAAGAAAGAATATAAGGTGAAGGATCAGATGAGAAGGCAAGAAATGTGAAAGATGCATAAATATATTTGCGGGTATATAAAACTACTGGAACAACCTCATGTTGACCAGGATTGAATGCAGGAATGGTTTAGAGTTGAATTCAAACCAAAACATGAAAGGTTAATATTGGTGGTTCAAGATAGTGGATTATGTAGATGTTGGTTTACAAAGCCCACTGAACATGTTTCAGAAACAGACAAATGTAGGTTTTCTAAAACAGAATTGGAAACAGTTGCACACCTTACTGCTGGTTGTGACATACTAATGGCAGAAGGACTGTATACTGAAAGGCATAATAATGTGGCAAGACTGTTTCACTGGGGATTGTGCAAACATCATAATGTTGAAATAGCTGAAAAACACTGGAGACATGAGTTACAATGTATCACAGAAAATGATGAAGTCTACATCACATGGGATCACCCATTACCAACAGTTCAAAAGATATATGTGAGAAAACCAGATATAGTGGTACATGAAAAGAAGATAAAAGTAGCAATGATCATTGAACTCGCCACACCCAGTGACTACAGTGTCTTGCATGCAGAGACACAAAGTAATAAAATATCAGGATTTGCATGAAGGAATGAGAGCAATGTGGAAGAAAGATACCCAGATAGTTCTAATAGTAGCAGGACTTATAAAGGTCTTACTATGTCTTATAAAATGAATCTACAATCGTATTTGGATATGTTACCAATACATGTAACTCCATACAAATTGCAGAAGGAGTCATTACTGGGCACATTGCGGGTGATGCGAAGAGCACTCCTGGCTGACATCAAAGATTGAAATAATACTAATTTCATGAACTCTAATCATACTTTGTCTTAGGAAAGGGTCTATTCCCATCATGCTATTAGAAACCCAAAAGATATGGATAAATTAAAAAGATAGAAAAGAAAAAAATAACATTTCCATTTACATACATTACACAGCTCGTATGTGTTTTCTTTCTTTTTGACAAATGTCATCATTTACACATATTATATATTACATATATGCTTTTTTTTCTTTTCAACCACTTTCATTCACTCCTACATTACATAAATTGCTCAACTTTTGCCTATCCTTAAAGCTCACTCCTCCTCCTAGTCCTTCATTATTCTGCCTGTATTGTTCACACAAGTTCTATTTATTTTTATGTAATTTGCTCCTTCTGTTTTCTAAATATCCTACCTCTAGATCTTGTATCTCTTTTGCAGTGTACATCATTTCAATTACAGCTGTTTTAGATTTCAGTTTCCATTTTCCAGTAGTTCCTTTTGGAAGCCTCTAACATTAAAAATATTAAGGCCTTATTATGTTGAGGCAATCCAGATCTTGAATCCCACCTCAAGAGAATATTTCCTAAGTAACAGTCAGTTGCTCTCATTAAATTTTTTTTTAATCTGGCAACTCATTACCCTCCCAAAAACAACATGTCTCCAGTTACCTCTCTCTCACTTTAGCAGTTACCATCTACCTAAGGAAAAAAAAAGTTATGAGTCTGCTTGGGATATAAAAATACCTACATAAACACTTCTAAGCAAAACACTTTAAACTTTGGGATTTCCTTGCTTACTTGGGAGCCATATAGATGTCCTGCCATTGTTCCCATGTAAATTGCCTTTCCAGTCTATTTTCACAATCTTTTCTAAACTTCTGATTGATTCTTATAGGTTCATAGGTTCGTACTAGGCTATCTGCCCTAGGGCATTTATAAGCCTAGCCAGAGAGTGTGTGTGGCTTTCACCACCCCTTAGGATGAGAATACTACGCCCATTTAGGGTTTAGTTTACTGTGCCTTTGTCTAGTAGTGACACAGAGATGACCCCCGGGGTAAACCTACGATCTCCCATCCACTCATCAAGATTTCTCTTGAAGACAGTTAGTGAGGGACTCTGCCTAACATGTTCTGGGATTCTGTTCCAGAGTGTAGGGAGCCTCTGGGTTATGAATCTGTCCCTCCAGCACGTCCTATTTATTTCTGTGTTGAGGTTCAAATCTCTTGCTCTCGTGGTTCTGATGGATTTGGATTTTCTGAGGTGGAGCATGTCCATTAATTCCGGATTGGACATGGCCTTGTACGTCAGGCATAGATCACCTCTGAGTAAGTGGTATGCGACTGAATAGAGCTGGAGTTTCTTCAGCCGGGCAGCATATGACATATGTTTGAGACCCTTTATCCTCTTGGTGAGGAACTTTTGGGGTCTTTCCAACTGCTGCAGGTGTCGGGTAAGATGCATCCCAAATGGGGCATTGTACTCAATCATGGGCCTGATGAGAGAAGAGTACAGGGGCACAATGACCTCTCTTGATCTAGATGTGAATCCCTTCATGATAAGGTGGGCAATATAGAAGGTCTTCCTAACCACTTTGGCAATGTGAGTGTCAAATGAGAGGTTACTGTCAACTTGGGTCCCTAGGTCCCTGATTACCTCTTCCGTACTTAATGGATTGCCACCTATGTGGTAATTTGTGGGTACCTTGTTTTTCCCAAAGGGGATGACTATACATTTTTTGGCGTTCAGTTTAAGGCCATGGCTCTGGCACCAATTATCCATTTCTATGAGGCCTCTCTGAAGGATGCTTGTGTCCGCTGGAGTATCAGTTATGGCGCCCAGTTTGCAGTCATCTGCGAACTTTGTCAGCCACAATCCTTCTATGTTTGCTTGCACCTCGGAAAAATAAATGCCGAACAAGAGGGGTCCCAGGACTGAGCCCTGTGGGACACCGCTTGTGACTGGCTTAGAGTCTAACATGGCTCCAGCAATTCTGACCTTGTGGGTTCTGTCCTTGAGCCAGTTTGCAACCCATCTTGTGACATATGGGTTTACATTTAAGCTGGTGAGTTTGTCTATGATGCCCGAGTGGGGTATTGTGTTGAAGGCTTTTGCAAGGTCAAGGTAGGCTGTGTGAACTGCCTTACCCTCATCAATGGCCTTAGTGACTGTTTCAAAAAAGTTGACCAAGTTCAAAAGGCAGGATCTGCCCTTGACAAAGCCAAATTGGGTGGGATCCAATGTCTGTAGGTCCCCAATGTCTTTGTTTATGAGTTCCATAATGATCCTTTCCATAGCTTTGCAGACCAGGCTCGTCAAGCTTATGGGGCAGTAATTTCCAGGGTCCATAGAAGCACCGCCTTTGTGGAGTGGGACCACTGTTGCTGTACACCACTCTTTGGGTACGTATCCTGTAGTAAGGCTAAGATTAAACAGCAGCCTTATGTGCGGGTTTAGTTCCTCTTGGAGTTCATGTAGCACACAGCCCGGGACACCGTCCGGTCCCAATGATGCTGTGTTTTTAGCTTTGGAGAGGGCGGCTCTCACCTGGGCATCTGAGATGTTAGGGAGGCTACACTCTGCTGGGATAGATATTTCTCCTTTTGGGGGGAGGGGGCAGAGAAATTTGCACTGAACCTGTCTGCCAGAATGTTGGCAATGTCTGTGGGTTCAGTGTATTTTGTGTCATTGTGGACTAACTCTGAGCATATCTGGGAGTTTCCACCCAGGTTTCTAACATAGCTAAAGAAGGCCTTGTGATTGTCTTTTGTGTCTTTTGTGAATATTCTGATGGATGATTTTATGAGTGATCGTAGTTTTTTGCTAGTACTGATCAGAGATGCCTTCCCTTTTAGGGATTTTGCTCTGTCATGTAGTAGCTTCCTCCTCCTGTTGTAAAGTTTGTTAATGGCTGGGGCCCACCAGACAGGGCGCCTGCCTTTGGGGGAATGGGTCTTGGTTTTATTAGGGATTGCATGATCCATGCATTCTTGAAGGTGCCCGTAGAAGGCATTTTTAAAGGATTCAGCGGTGTGGGTTGTGGTTTCCACTGGCCCAGGGGCTTTGAAGGATACCACTTCAGTCTTAAGAAGTGTGAAGTTGGCTTTTGAGAAGTTCTTCACTGTGGTCTTTTGTGCAGGGGGTGGGGGCGGGATGTGGATTTCCAGTGAGATTAATTTATGGTCTGATCTCACCAATGAGGGGTATACTTCCGGTGTGGTGCATTTTGTCCCCATGTTTGTGATGATCAGGTCTAGTATATTATCTCCTCTTGTGGGAATGGTGACTAGTTGTTCCATCGCATTTGAGTTTATGAATTCTAGGAACCTTTGGGCTAGGGTGTTGGGGCTTGAGTAATGTTCCCAGTCTATGTTGGGTAGTTGAAGTCTCCCAATATGATGGTATTTGGAGAGACATTCATACTCTCCAGTGTCTTCAGGAAGGCTGAGTGGGGTTCCTGAGTTTGAGAGGGTGGTCTGTAGCATGCTACAAACTGTAGGGCAGTTTTGCCTATGGTTAGTTGCACCTGGATGGTCTCCAATGCTTCGTGCGTTGCCACTAACCTGGAGGTGTGGGTATCTTTGATGAATATGGATACTCCCCCTGCTTTTGTGGTTCGGTCCAAGTTTTGGAGCCGGAAAGCATGATATGAGGTAAAACCTGGTAGTGCTGGGGTGCTCTCAGGAGCCTTGAACCAGGTTTCAGTCACTGCACAGACATCGATGTTCTCCATACTGAGGAGGGCTTCGAGAGCATGCATCTTGAGGTTTAGACTTCTGGCATTAAGCAGCATTACCCTTAGTTTTTTTTTCACTTGTGTTTTCTAGGGAGGTGGGTTTGTCTTTTGAGCCTTGCCTAAAAAAGGCACTATGGGGGTGGCAAGAGCCTTGGCCAATATCCGGAAACCCAGGGGTGACAGGTGCAAGCCATCCCTTGCGAAGCAGTGTGGCTTGTCAAGCATGTCATCCCAAGCAGACAGACATTGGATCCCCTTAGAATGACACCAGTAATTAAGCCCATTGTTAAATCTGATCATTTTGTCTTTGTACAGTGGCATCATTCTTGGTGAGGGTAAGATGCTGCTCAGGGTCAGGGTCATACCGGCCTGGGCTACATAATCAGAGAGCTCCTCTATGTCTCTTTTCATGTAGTCCAGGGAGGTACATCTCAGGTCATTCACACCGGCATGGACAATGACTGAGTCATATTTGTACTTGCTTTGGAGTGACCTGAGTGCTTGTGTTATGTGGTGGATTCTAGCGCCCGACAGGCAGCTTACTGTAACCTTTTCCTTGTTCAGTCTGGTGAGTGGGACGTCAGTGTGTCTGACTATGGAGTCACCTATTACAAGTGTATCTGGCATGTTGTTTGGCCTTAAGGGCTGTGACTGTTTAGCACACTGACTTTGTGAACTATGTGTTGCATGTGCTATGTCTTGAGGTAGTGGTCGCTTGGGTGTCTGCTTTGGAGGCCTCTGTTGTTTTGGTATATTTTTAATCAGAGCCTCCGAGTATGTTTTTGTGTGTTTATGTGTTTGGTTTGCAGTTGTGATAGGTCTATGTGAGACTGGGTTTGTGGTGTGCATGGTTACCTTCTCCTCCTGACTGGTTTTGCCAGTACTGAGTTGAGAGAGCTCAGCCTCCAGTTTGGCTATATAGTTGCATCTCTCACATATATTTGTATTTGTTGGGAGGAGGAGAGGGTTGTCTGTGTACATGAGGCAATTGTAACATTGCCTCAAGATTCCCAGATTCACCAGCTGAACAGGAGAGGATGCCAGCAACTGACCCTTCGACATGCTAGAATAGTGTAAAGGATTGCTGTGTAATTGAGTCAGAAAGGACCTATAGGGAAATGGGTACTCAAGGGGATTTAGGTG
This sequence comes from Protopterus annectens, assembly GCF_019279795.1. Taxonomy (NCBI): domain Eukaryota; kingdom Metazoa; phylum Chordata; order Ceratodontiformes; family Protopteridae; genus Protopterus; species Protopterus annectens. Next base: position 237,993,066 of record NC_056744.1, read on the forward strand.
AATGAAGTACTTTCTTTTTGTTTAAGAGTGCTTTACCTGTATAAAAATGCTTTAGGAGCAAGTGCTGGGCTTTTCAGATAGAAAATAGACTGTTTAGATTGCAAGTAGAGCAGTTCTAAGGGAGGCATCTTACAGCTAACATGCAAAATTTTATACGGCCAACCAATTATAATTTTAACAGCAGCTTCTGATCTATATTCAACTAAAAACTTTACCAGAGCAGGACTTTCACTTAGCAATCCCATATCTCTTTCTCTTTGACTACAGTCTGTTTATCAGTCCCTGGTAGCGATGGCAGTCAGCATTTGCTTGGCCTCATTCCACTCTATTACATTTCCCCCTCTTGGTATTTGTTCCCAATACATTGGCTGCTTACCCAATTACAGCTCCTATTGCCTGTTTTGTATACCCTTATTTGCATCCATCCCTAATGGCAAAATATCATTTTGCCATCCCTCTATTAGATTAGTTCTTGGAATACTTTTGGATACTTTATGAATATAATATGCTGTATGGTTGTTATTCTCCTCAAGGATCTGCAGTCTAGGGATAAAATGTATGCTGTAGATCATGTCCCCTTGAAAATGATGAGGTGGGGAAAGATAGATTGTTGCAAGCCTTTGTGGTTGTAGCAAATAGGGTTTTGAATACCAAGTTAATATTCAGTTCCTGGAAACAGACTGTAATCTATCTTATCCCTAATCCTGTTCATGACCCCAGAAATGTTAATTTGTATGAAAGCATTTTGTTTCTAAATCATGATTATAAACTTTTTATGGCAATTGTGTCCACTAGGATTGCTACTGTTTAATATTATGTAATGCATGTGGACAAACAGGTTTTATATGGACCTGCTCCACTGAAGACAATTTAATCAAGACCTGTAAATTATATCTCTTTTTCTCAGCTGTTCACATGTCTTACATCAATACAGCTTTTGATGGGGTCTCAAAAACATTTATTTTTCAGATGGGTTTGTTCTTTTTATGCTATATGCTAGTGGTGCAACAGGCAGCACATTTTTCTTTGGTGAAGAAGGCTGTGAGTTCTATTCTCTCCCCAGGGAGAATGATTACTAGTACTGTAGTCAGCATTAGAGGACTGCTGTACTCCTGAATGTGTTGTCTTTTGGATGACATGTTGAATTGAAGTCCTAGCTGCCTGAGTTGTTGGTAGCACAAGTGGATGTAAAATATCCCATTGCACGTATTGAATGAGTAGGGATTTTTTTTTAATTAACACAACATAAGCAAAATGTTATTAGCCTATTAGTTACACATTTCTATATACCATCATCATTATTACTCTTCCATAATTGACCCCCAACTCTGTTTCCACAACTATAATCTAACATTTGCAATATATCAGGCAAAATACATTTCCCATTAAACAAAATTTTCTTCAATCTTGTATTTTAAATAACCTATATTACACAAATTCTTAGCTACTCTTCTAATATACTCTTTCTTCTTGTTTTTATAACATTGATGCATAACCATATTTATATCTATATTGTTTATGTCATTAATATTCTCAAAAATATTCTTCCCATTTTTTTCAAGAGTCTGACTGCTATTTTACATTTTAGAAAATGCTCTGTTTTCTCTTCCTCCCCATAAAATAAACACATGGCATATTTCCCTTTTCAGATGACTTATTTACATCACATTGATGACATTTACATGTCATTACAAATACATGCACCTGGAAGGCTTCTCCCTAGGACTCCTCTGAAAATTGATTTTGTTCCAAGTCAGACTTTCCCAGTAAACAAATAATAAATAAATAAATACGTTTATTACCAATGTCCATAGCAGATCCTGAAACTATTAGTACAATTCTTTTTCCTTACTTTAATTGCTTTTATAACTTCTGGTAAATTTTCCCATAACGTTAAGTAATAATATTGTTTCATTACATTATTAGCCCACATCCTTCTATTCTTGTCTATATCACCAATTTTCATTTTCCATGTTTGTATTTTTATAGGTTCATAGGTGTGTACTAGAACAATGGCCCTGGAGCCTTTACAAGCTTAGCCCATAGAAGTGCCCTGGCATCATGCCACAGTTAGTTCTTGGTGCCTCTATCAAGTAAAGCCACTGGAGTGATCCCTGGGGTGAACTTTCTATTTCCCATCCACTCATCAAGATTCCTCTTGAAAAGGGCCAGTGAGGTGCTCTGTTTGACATGTATGGTAAGTCTATTCCAGAGCATGGCCAGTCTCTGGGTTATGAACCTGTCCCTTCAGCATGTTCTGTTGATTGTGGTAATCAGGTTGAGGTCGCTAGAGCATGTGGTGCAGAGGGATTGGGATTTATTTATGTGTAACATTTCTAAGAGGGCTGGGTCAGACATGGCTTTGCAAGTCAAGCAGAGATCACCTCTTAATAGAGGATATGAGACAGAGGAAAAACTGGAGTTTTTTTAGTCTGTCCATGTAGGGCATGTGTTTAAGGCCTAGGATCCTCTTTGTGTGGTACTTTTGTGGCCTTTCCAGCTGTTGCAGCTGTTTAGTGAGGGAAAAGTAGAGATAGATGATGACCTCTTTCTTCCTGGATGAAAAACCCTTGGTAATGAAATGTGCCACATAGAACAACTTTCTGACCACAGTGGCAATGTGATGGTTGAAGGAGAGGTTGCTGTCAACCTGTGTCCCCTGATCTCTTATAACACCTTCAGTGTTCAGTGGGCTACCATCCAATGTGGTAATTAGTGGGAACTGAGTTTTTCCCAAAGGGAATGATGACAAATGTTTTGGCATTAAGTATTAAGCTTAAGGCCATTGTTTTGACACCACTTGTTGATCTCAGTGAGGCCTTTCTGTAGATGTCTACATCACTTGGGGAGTTAATAATGGCTCCCAGCTTGAAATTGTCAGTGTACTTGGTCAGCCAGAGTCCCTCCACGTTGGCCTGGACTTCTGAGAAGTAGATGCCAAACAGGAGAGGACCCAGGATTGATCCATGTGAATAATTTGACTTGGAGTCTGCTACTGTCACACTGTGGGTTCTATCTGTGAGACAATTTTCAATCCACCTAGTGATATAGGGGTTGATGCCTAGTTTGTTGAGTTTTTCAATAATTCCTGAGTGAGGAATGGTATCAAAGGCCTTGGCCAGATCGAGGTAGGCTGTATGAACTGCCTTGCCCTCATCCACATCTCTGTTGACTGACTCAAAGAAGTCAACCAGGTTGAGCAGGCATGATCTACCCTTCAAAAAAACAAACTGCGTGGGATCCAGAGTTGAGGGATTCCCTATATCCTTTTTAATTAGGTCCATAATGATGCACTCCATAGCCTTACATATCAGGCTCATCAGGGTAATGGGGGCGATAATTCCCAGGGTCTGTAGTCGCTCCCCCTTTTTGGAGAGGGATGACTATAGCAGTGTGCCATTCTGTAGGAGCAAAGGCTGAAGTGAGGCTGTGATTGAACAGGGCACACAGGTGTGGTACCAGTTCACTTTGTAGTTCATGTAGAACACAGCCAGGGATATTGCAAGGTCCCACAGAAGCTGTATTCTTGGCCTTGGAAATGCAGTTTTAACCTGTGCTGCAGTAATGCTGGGTGCCTGGCATTCTTCCGGTATTGTGATTGCTCCATTGGGGGGGGGGGGGTAAAGTTGGCACTGAATATGTTGGCTCAATATAGGAGGTGCCATTGTGCAGTATCTCACAGCAAACCTGGGTATTGCCGTGGATATTCTTGATATAACTGTAGAAGCTTTGTGGTAAATTTTAGTGTCTTCTGCAATTCTGCCTTCAAAGCTAGATTTAAGGTTTTGATGAGGGATCTCAACTTTTTAACAGTCTTGGGACTTCACCGTTTTCTGCAACAGCTTCTTCCTTATGTTGTAGAGTTTTTTAATGGTGGGGAACCGCCAGATTGGCTTCCTTTTTTTGGAGGAGTCCATCTTGGTTCTTTTGGGTATGGTTAGTTCCATGCATTTATGTACATGTTTGTACAGTGCACTGGTGTATGATTTGGGGGGCATGCACCTATTTCCCATTTGCATGGGTGCTGTGAAGTTAGCCACCTCTTTTGACTTAATTTTTTTTATATCTTCAGGTATATAATCTTTATCGCTTTCTTATTTTCATCATTTCCCAAAATGTGTGCTTGTTATATTTCAATATTTTCACTAGTAATTTCTCATTCTGTTAATTTGTCCATTTAATACTTTATACAAATTAAAAGGAGAAAAATAAACAACTGAATTTAATAATCCCTGTCCCCCTTAATCTTCATAATATACAACACATCTCTTTTCACTGTGTTTAATCTTGAACTACATATGAAAGAAAACACTAACTGCCCATTTCTGGAATCATATAAACATTTGTCTTAAAATGCTATTTTCCCGATAAAAGTGAATTTACCAGATTAAAAACTTTTTCTTACATGCTAATCTATAAGTCCTCCACATAAGACATATTTCTTTCATTTAGTTTCTCATACCCTCCCTTTGCCTCATGACTACATAATTTTTCACAGATTTTATCCCTAACAAAGATACATCATTCATTAAAAATATACCCCTGATATCTACATAACACCCAAACCCTTAATTTTATCTTTATTCAAGATCATTCCCTTTTTCATTAAACATCCACTCAGACAAACCAATACTTCTCTTTCTATATGTTATTCTTAGCTACCACAGCTATATCACTTGTGTAAGGCAAAAGTACTGGAATCACTACATCTTTTTGTATTACATCTAGCTTCTTTCATGCTATATGCCACTTCTCTCACTTGCATTCATTACTAATGCAAACAATATCACACTCATGGGACATTCTTGTCTTACACCACAATTCATTCATATTTCCTTACTCAGCCAACCATTCACTAACACTCTCACTCTGTTATCTTGATATGCTGATATACACACTCTTATTATTCTAATACATATTCCATATGTTTCCATAACATCCCACAAAGTATTTTGGCCTACTGTATCAAATGTCTTACTGATATCACCTAGCATAAGTTTCACATCTTCCATTTTACTTATAATATCATCTACAGTTTCTTGAAGCACCAAAAATATTTTGAGGCTTCACTTCCCTTTTAGAACATATATACATTCTTCCATAATGTCCTTCACACTTTCTTACATTCTATTTTATATTATTCTCATAAAAATATAATATGAATTATTTTGATGGGTTTCAAATTTTCTATTTCATTATTTTTATCTCTCTTCCCTACAAATTTTAATATTCCACAACATAACTCTACATAAACAAACCCTTCCTTCAACCATTCATTCAAAATGTTTATAAAACTCTCTATCTTTGCCTGTCTCATACTGAATCAGAATTTACATTCCTAAATATTTCATCCAAATCACTAATAGTAATTTTCTTTTTAAATTCTTCCTTTTATATATTTCCTTTTCCATATCATAATACTCTCTTGTAATTATCTCTAAATTCTCAGATACATTTCTCTACATCTTTCCATACAGCATCCTGCCACTGAAAAAAGTAGTACTTTTTAAATTCAATCCTCCATTCAGACCAATTTTTATAAAAGCCCTTCATGGTTATATGATTCCTCCATAACTGCAATGCTTCCCGTTAGTTCTCATTTATTCATTTTATTCCCTTTTGCATTTTAATATACTCCCTTTCTTCCATCACCTCCATCTATATTGCTAAATGATCTGAAAAACTATCTTTATTGTATCAGCATCTGCTGCATCTATTATCTGTTAGTACAACATTATCAATTTCAGATCCAATTACCCCTCTTCTATAACTCCACTGACTTTCAACATATTTTATCACTTCTTTTTTTTACATATCTGCCTTTCTCTTTACACTTCCCTCTTAATCAAAATTAAAGTACCATGCAATAATTTTCATGTTAACCACCACATGATCTAATATTTGATAAAACAAACTCTCTCTTTCCTTATCATTTGTACAGCATATAATGATACAATTCTAGAATCATGTTTCCTCCACATCACATCCACTACAGTAAAACTTCCTATCCTTACCAATGTTGCATCTAATATGTTTACTGTCTTTTATACAATACAGCTATTCGAGAACAACGTTCAGTTTCTAAACTCCATATTACTTTCCACACCTCAGTTTTTCTGTTGGCATTCTTTCTTTACATCCTTTATAACAATAATACCAACATAACATTTAGAGCACTATTCCAGTATCCCCATCCGTCCTACAATATTAACAATACTATTCACGTTTACTGAAAGCACTCTAACATCATTACTTCTTAATCTTTTTAAGTTAAGGAAAGTATTTAAAATTTTCATTTTCTTATTTTTTTATTCTTTCTGAGTTTATGTACAACTATTCCTTACGCCTCAGAATCAGATTCTCATTATTTTCTTTAACTGAAAAACACCTAAAACTACTCCTTACCTTTCTTTTTAATCATTGGTATTTTTAGATTTGTTTCTCCTCATCATTACCGTAGCACCCTTTGCACTGCTTCACAAGAATCTGACATCTTCAATTTCTTCATTTTCTATACTTTCTTTGCAATTACTTTCATCCTCCTGAAATAAAACATTTTTATCTAAGTCATCTCTGATTACTTCATCCTCTTTTTCATTAACTCCTTTTCCCCTACTTCATCACTTTCAGACATTACAATACTTTCTTCATCGTCTTGGTCAATGTTATATTGCCAATTCCATTTATAAACCAAAATGTCCTTTCTTTTACATATTCTACATTTCTTTTTACACCTATTCATCATAAGACTTTTTCTCCACATTGATTATATCTTATTTTTGTGTACTTTTTTATCACATGATTGACATCCCCAAAAAAGACAAGTTTTGAGCTTACAAACTAGTGCCATTTTTAAAGAATGTGATGTGATTCCACTTTAATTGGAAAAGTGTTTTATTGGTTGTTTCAGGTTACATGTTAATTTAGGAGGGACATTTAATGTATTTAATGTGGTGCGTTTAATGAAACTGGGTTTCTGAAGAAGTCTTTTGGCTATATCCTGATGAAAGACAATAAAACTGGATACTGACTAAGTCTCTTGCTACCCCTATAGTGCCTTTTTAGGCAAGATTCAAATGACAAATTCACCACCGTAACAGGTACAAGCAAGCAAAATCTGAGGGCAATGCTACTTAATGTTAGAAGTCTAAACCTCAAAATGCATTCAATCGAGGCACTCCTTAAAATGGAGAACATCGACATCTGTGCAGTGACAGAGACCTGGTTCAAGTCTCCAGAGAGCACCCCTGCATTACCAGGCTATAATTCATACTATACCTTTCAACCACCTAACCTGGACCAAAGCACAAAAGGTGGAGGTGTGTCCATATTCATTAAGGATATCCACACCTCCAGGCTAGTTGCTCAGCATAATGCATCCGAGACTATCCAAGTGCAACTAACTATGGGCAAGACCACAATCCAAATTGTAGCTTGCTACAGATTCCCCCACTATGCCCCCACCATGCCCTAGGATTCCAACTCCTCATTTCTTGACACACTGGAAAATATTAGGGTACAAGCTAACACCCTAATAATGGGTGATTTCAACTACCCCACCATTAAATGGGAAAACTACTCATGTACCAACTCTTGTGCTCAATGTTTTCTGGAATTCATAAATTCCAGCACCTTGGATCTACTTATCCACACTCCCACCAGGGGCAGCAATATCCTAGACCTGGTCATTACCAACATGGGCAACTGGTGCTCCACACCAGAGGTCAATTCCTTGTTGGTCAGATCTGACCACAAGCAAATAACCCTAGACATCCACATCCTACCCCAGTCCCCATTAGGGAAACCACCATAAAAAATTTCTCCAAAGCCAACTTCATGCTTCTTAAGACAGAAGTGGCAAACTTCACGACACCCATGCTGACGGACAATAGAGGTACAACTGCTGAATCCTGCAAATATGTACTCTATAAGCACTTACACGAGTGCATGGATCATGCTATCCCTAACAGAACCAAGATGCTATCCTCCAAAAAAAGGAAGCCAATCTGGTGGTCCCCTGCCATAAACAAACTCTACAACAGAAGAAAGAAACTGTTGCGAAAAAGAGTAAAATCCCATGATTGGAGGAGCTTCATGGTCAGCCTCAGTAAGAAGCTGAGATCCCTCATAAAATCCTCCAAATCTAGTTACAAAAACAGAATCCCTGCTGATTCTAAAGACAACCACAAAGCATTCTATAGCTATGTCAAGAATCTCAATGGCAACACTCAGATCTGCTCTGAGTTACAGCACAATGGCACTAAATATACAGAACCAACTGATATTGCCAACATCCTCTGGCAGATAGGTTCAGTGCTAACTTTACCTCTCTCTCATCCCCTAAAGGGCCCATCTCTATACTGGAAGAATGCAAAGTTCCTGTAATCATGGCTGCACAGGTAAAAAACACACTCTCCAAAGCCAAGAACACAGCATCCATGGGACCTGACAACATCCCAGGCTGCGTTCTACATGAACTACAGAATGAACTGGCACCCCACCTAAGTACCATGTTCAATCATAGCCTCATCTCAGGATTTGTGCCCACTGAATGGTGCAAACCAATGGTTATCCCACTCCACGAAGGGGGAGCCACCACGGACCCTGGGAACTACTGCCCCAATAGCCTGATGAGCCTGGTCTGCAAGGCTATGGAAAGTATCATCATGGAACTTATAAACAATGACATTAATAATCTCCAAACTCTGGACCCTACCCAGTTCAGGTATGTAAAAGGCAGATCATGTCTCCTAAACCTGATAGACCTCTTTGAAGAGATCACCAAAGCCGTAGATGAGGGTAAGGTGGTTCACACAGCCTATCTAGATCTTTCCAAGGCTTTCAACACCATCCCCACTCTGGATCTATAGATAAACTCACTAAACTAGGTATAAATCCCTATGTCACAAGATGGGTTGCCAACTAGCTCACTGACAGAACCCACACTGTGAAAATAGCAGACTCTAAATCCAACTTCAGACCACTGACAAGTGGAATACCACAGGGTTCAGTCCTAAGTCCTCTCCTGTTTGGTATCTACTTCTCTAAAGTTCAGGCTAACACAGAAGGCTTTTGGCTAACAAAGTTTGCAGATGACTGCAAACTAGGAGCCATAATCAAAACTCCTAATGATGTGGACATCCTACTAAAGGGCCTCACTGAGACATATGCCTGGTGTCAAAGCCATGGCCTCAAGCTCAATGCCAAAAAGTGCATTGTCATCCCTTTTGGTAAAAACTCTGTACCCATGAACTACCACATAGGTGGTAGTCTACTTAACACTGAAAGTCTGATAAGAGACATTGGGACACAGGTGGACAGTAGTCTCGCCTTTGATAATCACATCACCACAGTAGTCAGGAAATCCTTCTACATGGCACATCTCATCACAAAAGGCTTCTCATCCAGGAAAAAAGAGGTCATTGTTCCCTTCTACTCATCACTCATTAGACCCATTATAGAGTACAGCACATATTTTGGTATGTACCTCACAAGATATCTACAACAACTGGAAAGGCCACAGAAAAACCTCACAAAGAGGATTACTAGCCTCAAACAGATGTTCTACGCAGACCGTTACTAAAAACTCCAGATTTACTCTGTCGCATATCGCTTACTCAGAGGTGATTTCTGCCTAACATACAAAGCTATATCAAACCCAGAGCTGTTGGATATGCTCCACTTAAAGAAATCCCAATCCCTCCGATCTACACCCTCTAGGGACCTAAACCTTGTCACCACAATAAACAGAACATGCTGGAGGGATAGATTCCTGTCCCAGAGACTTCTCGTACTCTGGAACAAACTACCTATCTATATCAAACAAAGCTCCTCATTAGCACCCTTCAAGAAAAATCTTGATAATTGGATGGGAGATAGGAAATTCACCCCAGGGATCACTTCTGTGGCTCTGCTTGACAGGGGCACAGGAAAATAATTTTCTTGGGTGGCAAAAGTCAGGGTACCATTTGGTTAGGCTTATATAGGCCCTAGGGCCAATAGCCTAGTACCTACCTATGAACCTATGAACGTATGGTCCATCAGGCTCCTGTGTGGTTTGGCTCCAATCTAGATTGTTATTTTATGTTTGGTTCGCTTGTTTGTTTGAGAAGTTTTGGGCTGCCCATATAATTAATTGTGCCTTTTTTACCAGCCACATATATAACACTTTGTAAATGCTTTACAACCTTTTTTTTTTATATTTCAAAATAACAGTCATTTCCTACACCCCCCCCCCACATTCCAAATGCCCCTCTAATCTTTAGCTTTCACAATATTAGAAACTGAATAATATATAAGTGAAAAATAATTGTTAACAGCTTTTAGTTCAATTTTATCGGGTTGAAATTGAACAAACACTTTCTATTAATGGATTCTCTTGCTTGGAAAATATAAACTCATTCCATAAGGTAACAGTCCTTCTTTTTGTTGGTTTTTACAATTAAACAAAAATCTTTCCATTAAAATTTTAGTATCAACACATAAAATATATTTCTATTATTTCTTCTTTCTTATCTGAACAACAAACTATTTTTCCTTTTAATAAAGTTTACATTACCTTTTGCTCTTCCAACTGCATCAGCATATGATTTTCCAGACTGCATCCTACCTATAACCTTATGTCCATCCAACTCATGAGTCATTTCCTTTCCATTCAAGTCATTGTCCATTCTGAAAGCCATCTCTATCATATCTGACAACAAAATCTCAGAATCTTCTCCAGGCTTACCTTTGTTCAATAAACCAACCACATTTTCATCAGATAAACCCCCAGAAGCAATTTTACTTACAGCAACTTCTTCAAAATCCTGAGCTTTAAAGTCAGCTAGATGCTGACTATTGGTAATATCCAGTCAATTTTCATCAGTTTTCTGCCTGACTGACAGAACCACACAGCTATCACCAGCAGAACAATTCCCTCCTCCCTCCATTACTGCATAGCTTCTCTTAGCTGCCTTTGCACAAGGAACAAAGCAGGAAGTGCAGCACCAAAAACCTTTCCCCTCACAATGAAAAGAGGACGGGAAGTCCTCTGGTGGTCTTTCCAAATTTACACTAGATGCAGAGAAACCCTTTCAGGTATGTCCTGAAAATAGGCTATCGGCCTAATTGGACTAACCCAGTTAACAAGGATAACTAAATAAATAATTAAAATAAATGATTCATCTGCTATCATAAATAATAGATCAAGATTTTCAGGTCCTGGGCAAATAACTAGATGAGCTAGGAATGGGCCCCACTCTTATTTGTTATTTGTTGTGACCCCTTTTGAGGAAAGCTAATACAGTTCAATATTGTGGTGTTTGGTTAGGCTCATCATTAGTGTAAAAGCACCACTTAAGCTTTCATACTTGTAAAAGCCAAGGAATTCAGTTTCAAATGGAATGGTATTTGTTTTGATCAACTCAAAACATCAGTGGCATCTCCTGGTTCATTCTCCCATTCATTTTGTATGTGTCACATTACAATCCCTATCCCCCTCATAAAAACATTGTGTTACATTATAAATATTTATTGCTAGTTTTTTTGTGGAATAGAAGGAAACATAGAGTAGGATGTAATATCTTGATGTTACCAGTAAGGGTTCTCCATTTTGAAATTTATAGTGCTACAGCAGGCTTAAAGATATATGGTTTATTGGGTCTACATGCTCCCTCTGCATGGGTTAGTCTGCTTAGTGCTAGTTTTTTGTATTTTTTTTGGTGGGGGGCATGAGGGAGTTATATAGGGAACTGAAAAACAGCTAGGGTATGTGAGGGCATAACTCCACATACTGAAATTGCACAGGAGTTTTTAAAGCTAATGTTGTGGGCTTCTGAAGAGACAAATACAATAAGCTGGGTTCAGAATCTATTCCCCATATCTTCTGATGACTGTTGGGGCCCTGCACACTACAGGTTATAATATTCATTTTCTGATAATCTCACTATAAAATTTTGGGAAAACCATGTCATAGTAAGTGTCATTTGGAGTGGGAGAACATGAGTAATAAGGGTGGATCCTCGTGATAGGGAACATCACTTTTTATAATAAGATAGGAAATTTGCTCAGAAGATCATTGAGTCACATCGCAGAGAGGGCTGGCCCTTTTGTACTCAATATTGGTTTGACCCCAGTGGTGCTTCAGTGCTACTTAAGGGAGGTATAGCTGTGATTTGCAAGCTACCGATAGTGGCTAAGTTATCTAACACCAATTAGTGCAGAATAATGCAAAAACATAGGATCTTAGGGAGTTACTAGGCTACTGGCGCTGAGGCTCTTACAAGCCTAGCCAAGAATTCCGCCCATGTTCCAACAAGTCAGCACCCTATGCCACTGTCCAGCAGGGACACAGGTGGAATCCCAGGGGTGTGTTTTCTGTTCCCCATCCAGTTATCCAGGTTGCACTTAAAAAGGGTTAATGAGGTACTCTGCTTGATGTGAAGAGGGAGTCTATGCCGCAAAAGGGGAGTCTCTGGGACACAAATCTGTCCCACGAAGTCCTATTGATGTCACAGACCAAGTTGAGGTCACGCGTGTGGGTTACTCGAGTGGAGCTCAACTTGCGTATATGCAACAGTCCCATCAGGGCGGGGTCTGAGATTGCTTTGTATGCCAGACAGAGGTCACCTCTGGGGAGTCTGTAGGAGACTGAGTAGAGGGACAGGGCCTTTATCCTATCTGTGTAAGGTAGATGTTTGACTCCCTGGATTCTCCTGGTGAGGAACCTCTGTGGTGTCTCCAGCTGCTACATGTGCTTTGTGAGGTACATGCCAAAAGGGGCATTGTACTCAATAATGGGCCTTATAAGGGAAGAAGACAGGGATGTTATGCCCACCTTGTCTCTGTATGAGATACCCTTACTAATGAGGTGGACCATGTAGAAAGCTTTTCATACAACAGAGGCAATATGGTGGTCAAAAGTCAGTTTGCTTTCAACTTGGGTGCCCAAGTCCCTCATAACTTATTGCATGCTTAGGACCTTTTTATCATTGTGATAATTTGTGGACTGTCACTCTTCCCAAAGGGGATGATGATGATGATGCATTTTTGGAAGTCAAGTTTGAGGCCATGTTTCTGGCACTAGTCATTTGTTTGGGTGAGACCCTCTTGGAGGATGTCCACATCACTAGGGAAATTGATGACCACACCCAGCTTGCAATCATCTGCAAACTTGGTCAGCCATATTCCACGCACCACAGAAAAGTATATCCCAAACAGCAGAGGTCCCAAGACTGATCCCCAGGGTACACCGCTCATTTCAGGTCTACTGCTTGAGGTGGCTTCCCCTATTTTGACTAGATGGGCTCTATCAGTGAGTCAGTTTGCTATCCATCTGGTAACATATGGATTAATTACTAGTTGAGAGAGTTTATCTATTATACCTGAGTGAGGAACAATATCATGGCCTTTGGCCAGATCAAGGTAGGTGATGTGCACTGTCTTCTCCTCATCCATGGCCTTGGTGACTGTCTCAAAGATGTCGACCAAATTTACCAGGCATGACCTCCCCTTGATAAAACCAAACTGTGTGGGACTGAGTATCTGGAGGTTGTCAATGTCCTTATTATTGTGGTTCCTTTATGGCCTTGCAGATCAGGCTAGTTAGGCTGATGGGTCTATGATTTCCTGGATCGGTGGACACTCCACCTTTGTGCAAAGGGATGACAGTAGCAGTCCTCCACTCAGCTGAGACAAAGCTGGTACTCAGGCTTAGGATGAATAGGGTGCCTAATGGTGGTGCAAGTTCCTGCCTGAGTTCATGTAGGATGCAGCCTGGGATGTTATTGGGTCCCATAGAGGCTGTATTCTTTGCTTTTGAGAGGGCAGTGATGTCTTGCTCCCTAGAGATAAGGGGGGGGTACTGGGGGTGTCTTGTTTACTGATGTAGGGACAGAGGGGTCAAGTTTTCACTTAACCTGTCTGCCAGCAGGTTGGCTATATCTACAGTACTTGTGTATGTGGTGTCTTTGACCACCAGTTCTCAGGATATCTGGGTGCTTTCCTTGAGATTGAGAACATATGTGAAAAAGGCCTTATGATTGTCTTTTGTAGATGTGGCCAGTTTGGACTCGGTTTGCTTTGCAGGATTTCACTAGTGCTCTTATTTGTTTCTTCAAGCTAAGGAGAGATGGCTTCCAAATAGGCACCTGCTCCTTCTTGGTCCTGGACAGGAACTTTTTTTCCGTTTATTATAGAGTTTGTTTATTGCAGATGTCCACCAGACAGGTTTACTCTTCCTTGAGTTGGAGAATGTCATCCTGTTGGGTATTCTTGATTCCATGCATCTATATAAATGCTCATATAGTACTTTGGTGCAGGTTTGGAAATATGTGCCAGTTCATATGGAGGGAGAGGGTGCTGTGAAGATGTTTACACCTTCCCTCAGGAGGCTGTAACAGCTTTGGAGAAGTTTTTTTGTTTGACCTTAGTTAGGGAGCATCAGGGGAGATGGTGACTTTAAAAGTGACATGTGGTCGTATCTTACCAGGGATGAAGACACTGTAGGGATGCTGCAGTGGTTACTCATGTTGGTTAATATCAGGTCCAAGATATTTTCACCTCTTGTAGGGGTGTCACCTAACTGGTCCAAGGCATTTGCATTGATGAAATCAAGGAATCTCTGGGCATTTATATACAGATAACTCCAGAGATATTGTCAAAAATTGTTTCTTCTCGTGTTATGCTACCGAGTGGAGAAAGTTTCATTTCTTGAAGTAGCAGCATTTATTTTAATTTTTATATCCCTAGCCTTGACTTTCCTATATGTTTCCTAGCTCATCTATAGTTTGCAGTAAGTGTGGCAGGAGACAGCTTGGAGAGTAACAGCATATTTTAAGGCATGCCCTTCCCTTCAAGAGTTCAAGGAAGGACCCCTGAATTACTGACAAAGGTTATACCTGAACATGCTTCATTTGATCCTTCTCTGTTTCTGACTGGCTATAATCATCAGGCTAATTTGGCACAGTAGTATAGTCATTTGCAGTATAGTTTAATCTTATTGGGGAAGAAAGGTCATTGCTAGGCATGGGAAGCAAAGAGATACTCCAGAGGTAACAGATATTATGGAGAACCAGATGGGTGAACTTGCCACAACAGATTTTCGAGTTTGAGCATCAGTAATAACTGGGCCAAATGGTACTTATCAAATGTTTAACATTTATTCTGTAAATTTGCTGTGATGCCTACTTTTATTTATGTAATTGTGCACGGTAGTCTTCTATGTATTTAGAAATGAGATACTGATAATGCCTAAGTCTTCCTGTTTGTGAACATACCCAGCTGTTATTATTATATTCTGTTTTTCTTGTATTTAAGGCTCAAAAAAATAGTTCTTGTTTGAAAAAAAAAAAGAGATTATTTACAAACCAACAAAGAATAAGGCCACTAACTTAAGTTCAAAGAATCAGTGCATCCCAGGACTGGAATTAAGACGTTTAAAGATTAAAACCCTTGTAAATGTACTACAGGAAGAAAACATTAACTAACAATGTCCAGTATATTGATAAGGAGATGTATGGAAATGAAAGTCTTTCTGTAGGTGAATGCTACAGCTCATGATAAGAGGCCAGAGTTTTGATTGGTCAGAGATCATAAAAGATCTGGCCAAAAGTACACCACCAAGATAAAAAATCTGGACACTGGAACGATACATTTACTGATTTAGCACTACAGTTGTCTCTGCTACTGATTCAGCTGTGTGTTAAGTGCTCATTTTACTTTTTCTTGTGTGCACAGGGTAATTGGCTGATAAATGTATTGTGCATGATTTATTAACCTGTTTCCAAACTAAGTTATGGCCCTGTGATGTGGTTACTGTTGAAGCACTCTCAAACTGTAGCAGTAGCATCTATTCTCCTGCTTTATCCACACTATCCTCAGACTTGTATCTTTTACACCCTCCTATCTCCTCATTACTTCCTTTAACCTGTCTTTGTCTCCTACTAGCTTCATCCTCTCTTTTTTTTCTCTCTCTCTTCAGAGCACACTCAAGCAATTCTGCAGTCTGTGGTTACCACCCCACCCATACAGTATAAGAAGAAATCAGTACTGCAAAACTAAACAAGGATATACATTTTGAGCCTCAAGAGCAGAGTCAGTCCACCCAGACAATCAACTTATATGTTTTATGAGCGGGAAGCTATAACATTAGCAATATTTCTTAGTAGTTCTCAGTGTGCTAATAAAACTGACTGTAGTTTCCTTGTGTCCCCCGCTCCAGCTAGTGCAGTAATCCTAACTGTCCAATAGACAGTATTCATTAAATTCAGATCTCTGTGATTAAATTAACCACCAAGCAGCCCTCTCAGTGTTTTCTGCCTTAGTTTGTACCACTTGAGCCCCACCTGTTTATTTGCATCTCTATACATTCCCATTCATTGCTAATGTATCTCCCTACTCTAATCTGTCCACAGACTGGCTACTAATAAGCAAGTAAATGTGATGACATACTCCCAACCTTAATAAACTTTGCTGTCTCTTATCTCCTTCACTTTACAGGTAGAGTTTGAATTATTACTTACCCCCTCTGAGGCCTTCAGTGATAGATTTCCACTGATTGCCTCTCTGGTTTTGCTGGTTTCTTTGCATTCCACCTGGTTTACACCCCTTGTGCTATCACCCTCCCCCAATACTAAGTCTATATTAGAATCCTGCTGAGCATGGAGCCATCTTTAAATTACTAGTCTCCCACCAGGACACAATTGCTCTTCAGCAATTGAATTCTGCTAGCTGGTAAGCCATTAGACCTCAGGAATTTGTTTAAAGTGTTCAGATTTGTAAAGTAACACTTACTTTTTGCTGCCCATTAGTCTTTTCTTGGTGGGCTCTGCCCCGCTCCATTCGCTCTCGCTAATGCTTGGGCTCTCTCTACTCCCCTGCTGTGCCCCCAATTATCTCCTGCCCCCACTACCTCTACATTTATAGTAATCACAGCCACACCCACAGATCAACCTCACAACACCTCCTCCAATCACAGCTCCTCATATCAGATCACATTACACCACACCAACTTGCTCCACCAGAAAATACTCCCAACCACTCTCATTCCCACTAGGCATTATTATATCACCCCACACTACTTACCCATCCACATATAGTGCAACCCTATAATTCCTATCCAGACCTCCACCTAGAACCAACTTAAACTTTATATCCATGACTATCACACAACTAGGTCTAGTCTATCTTCTCATAATTCTTTATAACTCCACAAGTTATCACTCTAGTAATATCCCTAAACTTAGTAGCAGAACACTATATTATGCACTCTCATATACAGACACCGCACATTATAATAATATCTGCCCACAATTGTTCAAGAACCACATAGACCAATTCAGAACTAAACACATATGCTCTCATTCCTACTCCAAAAAAACACAATACTTTCTCACACTCATCACCAAACTCCAACATCTGTATCACCATTTTAACACCAGGCTCACCATAAGTGGGGATATCCACCCCAACCCAGGCCCAAATCCATCCTGTCCAACACAAACTGCTCCAACACAAATATCAGAACATAACACCCCCACTATCTTCATACCTTGGCAAATCAACAACAGGGGCAAAACCAACCATCTTTTAATGCTAAATATTAATATTAGAAGTATCAAAAATAAAATATCTGAACTCCAGGCCACAATAGCACACTACTCCCCACACATAGTTGCTTTAACAGAAACTTGGCTAAATAAAAACATAGCTAACTCAGGAGTTCTCCCTACCGTCTACAATATCATTAGACAAGACAGACCACTTCGTAAAGTGGGTGCACCTGCCTTACTGTATAAGTCCAACTTAACTGTATGTCAATTACCAAACTCTTACCCCTCCCCCAATAATTGGGACATACTTATCTCACAACTTCAACTTCACCCTAAAAAGGTCATTACCACAATTGTGATCTATATTCCACCTGGTAATACACCTGCTAGCCTTGAAGACTTCTTATCCTGGTGTTCTTCCACATACTCACAAGAAACCCTTATTCTGGAGGATTTCAACATAGATTGATTCACCTGTATATCAAACCCACCAAGTAATCTAATAAATCTCCATGGCTACCAGCAGCTAGTCCAAATTCCATTTAGATGTGATAAAAAATCTAAAAGGGAATCCATCCTTGACTGGGTCCTAACTAACAACCCCACATTGTACCCTCACACAGGCAGTCTCCCAGACACCTTAAGTGACCACAACATAATATACTTTATACGTAGTAGAACAAGCATATGTAAAACCACTAACTATATATCCACTAGAAACACAAACACATTTCTCTCCTGAGGTCCTTAATACTTTACTCTGTAACTGTGACTGGACCCCCCTAAAAACCCTCGCACTTGACTAGGCTGTAGCATATTTCAACAAAACATTTCTACGACACATAGACACTGTTGCTCCATTGTGCAAAATCAAGGTTAGAACCTCTATAAACCCCTGGCTCACTAAAGAAACCAAACAAATCCTCAAGCCCAGAGACACTGCCTGGCTTTACTATCAAAAAACCAAAGAAACACAAAGCCTAACTAAGTACTAAGAACTGCGCAACCATGCAAAAAAATGTATTAGGCTGGAAAAAAATCCTACTAGACAACATTACAAACTAAATACCAACACAACCCCACAAAATTTTGGAAAAATGTAAACCAGCTACTAAAATCCACCCAAAAGGCTATCCCCAAACCAACAACCCCTGACACTAAAGTTCCCATCAAAACACAATTCAACTCCCAATTTCTGAACTCAATTCTATCCTTAGTATCACAGGACAGTTCCTACCTCACTACCCCCCCAACACAAATAACACTAATACAAGCTTTACCCTCAAAACAGTTTCCACCACTTCAATCAAAAGCATGCCCTCCAAACTAAAAACCTCATCAACAGCAGCCAACCAACGCCCCAGCTATTTCTTGAAACTCACACCAGATGCTATTGCTATCCAAATCTCCACTCTCATAAACAGATCAGTTGTTGAAAACTATGTCCCCAAGCTCTGGAAAATATCCAATGCTACACCCATACATAAAGACGGGACTTTCACTGAACTTAATAACATCAGACCCATTGCTTCACTCTCCCCCCTGGCCAAAATCCTAGAAAAATGCATCCATACCCAGGTGCTAAAATATCTCCTAGACAGCAACATCCTGTCATCTACTCAGCCTGGTTTCAGACCTGCCCATAGTACTACTATAGCCCTCCTCTGCTTCACAGACACAGTAAACCATCTCAAAAACGAAGGGCTGCAGGTGTCAACTCTTTTTTTGGATATGTCCATAGCAATTGACACAGTCTCGCAATAAATCCTGCTAAACAAACTAAACCAATATCACCTATCAAATTCCACTCTTACCTGGTACCAAAGCTACTTAACTGACAGGTGCCAAGCTGTGAAATAGGAAAATTCTCTCTCTCCTCAGCTGCCCATAACTATAGGAGTCCCACAGGGACTTAGGACCACTACTATTCACAATCTTCATAAATGACCTCCATACCTCCATAGCATGCATCTATCATTCAGTATGCAGATGATACTTCCTTAATCTGTGCTGCACAAAACATTACCACCCTCCTGCAAACAACTCATCTAGCATTCTCTGATGTTGAAAACTACCTTACCAAAGTCCAACTTATCGTCAATCTAAAGAAAACTCAGCTTATGATTATAACCAGTTCTAACAAAAACACTGATAGCAGTCAATTCACTATCTACTCCACAAATGCTACTCCAGTCGCTCTAGTGGCACAGGCTAAGCTATTGGGAATAACCATAGACTCCCACCTAAAATTTGATAGTCATCTCAACTTAACTATTAAAAAGTACATGCCAAACTGGAATCACTCTTCTGTATCAAACCATTTCTTACCAACAACACAAGATCAACCATTGCTCGCTCACAACTTCTATCCACCCTACTCTATGCATCTCCCATTCTGCCTAATCTCAACAAAACTGAACTAAGGAACATGGAAGCCTGCTATAACAGAATTGCCCAGTTTGCTGCAAATTGCTCATATAAAACTCATCTCTGTACTGCCTTGAGACAGATCCACTGGCTTGAACTGCCCAACATCCTACCCTACAATCAGCTCTGCCTCTGTCAGTCTATCTATTACCTCCTCAATAAGTGTCCTTCCCTCAAAAACCTAGTACAACATCACTCAGCCAAAAGGCCTTTTAGATCATCAGGCAAACTACTACTAGAAGCCACCAACAGCTACAATAGCTTTGGAGACACACTATATAGTAGTTCAGTGGCTAAAAAATGGAACTCTCTCCCCACTAGCATACAGAACACATCATCTAAAGCCTGCTTTAAAAACCTCATTAGGCAACATCTCAAACAAAGTTGGCAGTGCCATGATTGCTCCCCAGGCTAGTGAAAGCAGATAAGGTACACATACTAAGCCTAGAGTACTTGATAATAGTTTTCACTCTTACTCATAAACACTGGCTAATGAACAATGTATGTACTGTACCTGTGCACTATGTATGTTATATACCTATGTTCCAAATTTCAGCTGTACATCACAAATCTATTAATTACCTTTATTTTTAAATTAATATTTTCTTGTTTGTTCTCTCCACTGTAACTGCTGATGTACTGCATCCACTGTAAAAACATGTCTATTGCAATTTGGGTGTATACTGGTCATGTCTAAATATCTAAATGTATCTGTAATTTTTCTATGTGTAGCTTTTCTCCCCGGGCCTCTGCTGAAAAAGGGCCTTTTTGGCTCAGTCAGCCATCCCTGGTTAACAAATGTAAAATAAAATAAATAAATAAAAGTGCATTTGTCAGATTAATCAATGATCTGGAGATAGGAAAATCAAAACTGCTCTTAGCACATGACACCCTAAATAAAAATATGCTTAATGTATGAGTACCTATGTCTTAAGTGATTATTTAATAAATGTTTTAAAAAAAACATTATAAGCACCTGTCCACACATAAAGAGATCAAGGATGCCTTGAATAAGCCTCTACATGTATTCTATATGGAACTGACATAGCAGCAGAACCAGTATTCTGAAACATCTAAGTATGGCATGAATAGATTACAAAAAACATGGATAAAGGATTGCTTACAGATGTATAAGATACTCCCTACATTGATCAATTACATTACAGTAACCATGAAACAATGGCAAACCAATCTGCTGCAAAGGTATGATGAAAGTCAGAATTTTATACCAGGGATAAAAATTCAAAGGGAGATATTCCAGGGAGATTCTTTGTCAATAATATGCTTTTGTCTTGCCCTTAACACAGTGAACTGTCCACTTAACAGAGTAGGTCACAATCACAATTTGGCTCCGTAGATCACGGGTACAATTTGGCTCCTAGAAAACAACAGACTGCAAAGACTTCTCATCTTCTTTTTGTAGACAATTTAAAACTGTATAGTTCATCAGATGAAGAGCTGAAAGCACAGCTGGAAGTAGTCAAAACTTTCTCAGATGATATATGATTGTGATTTGGTCTTGATGCATGTGCAAAAGTAACCTTTAATCCAGGAAAGTTGTAGCGCAAATAAAATATCAGTCTGGGACAGGAATGTGATATAAATGAACTTGAGCAGGAGGGGGTGTATAAATATTTGTAAATTGATGAAGGATCGACAAAATATGAACAAATGTGAACAAAACTCAGTATGGAATATTTTACATGACTAAATACTAAAAACAAGCATGACATATAGGAACAAAAAACAAAACTCAGCCAGCAGATCATGGCAAGTTGTATAAATTTATTAGCTTGTCTAAAGTATAATAAACAGACCGGTTTCGGCTCAATTAAATATCAGCCTTTTTCAGTGTTAAAAATAAAATGAAAACTGTAGTACCTTTTATAATGAACACACAAATTAATGCTGAGGCATGATTGGTTCCTTACAAATGTTCATTCAAACCAGGTGCAAATAGTGCCCCTAACTTAATTATTCATTTCTTATCTTTTGAATCCAAAAGGCTATGTCATCCAGCTTTGTTAGCCGTGTTTCCCATGATTTTGTCAATAACTGTAAATCTGAATGTAGCATTAGGATGTTTAATTGTATGTTTGTATAATGCATTACTGGGTTTTTATTTTTTATAGAACAAGTCCAAAGCAAGCACGTTGGTAAAGTGTAGAATGGTAAAAGTCCAAAAATGAAGAGAGAGCAAACCAATATTCCACAAACATAAGTAGTTTAATGTTGAACAAAGCTTTCAGACAAAACAGTCCTTCATCAGTGTTTTCAAAACAGTTAATACTCCCTCTCATTAAATACACATTTCAAAATGATCATCTGATACAGCCATCCTATCATCATAAAGTATCCAATTGGACATTTAAATGAACTTCACCGTTCCTATTTAAAGACATATATTTACATTACAATTACTAATATAAAAATACTTTGTAAGAAAATACACACTATCTACCAGTAAATTTTACATTTAGAAATATAATATATATATATATATATATATATATATATATATATATATAAACATATATAAAAGTGTACATCATCATGTAATTTTTTGTTGTTTCATTTTCAATACTGGCTTTAACGTAACTTGTTTATTCAAACCTGGGTGGACATCTGCCTGCATACGAATAATCCACTCAGATTCCTTCATATCCAATGCATTAATAATATCTCCTCTCCTAATACTATGTCTTATATATTCAATAACTCTAAACACAAATTGATGTAACATACCCTGATCCTGTATGTGTTTTGCTAAATAATTAGTTTAAATTTTTCTGCTTATATCAGATTTGTACTCTACTATTCTATCACATAGTCTTCTAGATGATTTACCTACATAGAATGCTGGGTCTATTTGGCAACTTGTAATGTATGCCCAGCATTCTACGTAGCTAAATCAATAGTCCTACTCACTAGGCTGAATAAGGAGAAGGTTACTGTTAGCTGGCTGTCGGATGCCAGGATCCGCCACATGACACAAGCATTCAGGTCACTCCAGAACAAGTACAAATATGACTGTCATTGTCCATGTTGGTGTGAATGACCTGAGCCATACCTCCCCGGACTACATGAAAAGAGACATAGTAGAGCTCTCTGATCACGTAGCCCAGGCCGGTATGACCCTGACCCTGAGTAGCATCTTGCCCTCACTAAGAATGATACCATGGTATAAAGAAAATAGTCTCAATTTCAACAATTGGCTATGTTTCTGGTGTCATTCAAAGGGGATCCAGTGTCTGTCCACCTGGGATGACAATCTCGACAAGCCACGCTGCTTTGCTATAGATGGCTTGCACCTCTCACCCTTAGGCTTTCGAATACTGGCCAAGGATTTTGCCACCCACATAGTGCCTTTTTTAGGCAAGGCTCAAAAGACAAACCCACTGCTATAAATAGCACAAGTAACAAAAAACTGAGGGTAATGCTACTCAATGCCAGAAGTCTAAACCTCAAAATGCACACAGTCGGGTCACTCCTCAGTATGGAGAAAATCGATATATGTGTAGTAACAGAAACCTGGTTTAAGGCTCCAGAGAGTACCCCAGCACTACCAGGCTACAACTCATACCATACATTTTGGCCACAGAACCCAAACCGAAATACAAAAGGCGGGGGTGTATCCATATTCATCAAGGATACCCACACCTCCAGGTTAGTGGCACAGCACAATGCTTCAGAGATCATCCACGTACAACTAACTATGGGCAAAACTGCAATTCAAATTGTAGCTTGCTACAGATCACCCACCATGTCCAAAGACCCCCATTCCACATTTCTGGAAACACACATATAGGTCCTACCAAGCACCCTAATATTGGGTGATTTCAATTACCCAAACATTAACTGGGAGAACTACTCAAGTACTAACTCCCTTGCCCAACATTTCCTAGAATTTATAAACTCAAATGCCCTGGTTCAACTGGTCAACACTCCCACCAAAGGTGACAACATATTGGACCTGGTCATCACCAACATGGGCGGCCAGTGTTCCACACCGGATGTCAACACCACACTAGTTAGACCTGACCATAAACAAATCACTTTGGATATCCACATTCTGCCCCCACCCCCGGACAATGAAACCACTGTGAAAAACTTTTCAAAAGCCCCCATGCTGAAGGATAACGCAGTCCAAGCTGCAAAATCCTTTACTAATGTATTCTATGGATACCTACAAGAATGCATGGATCCTGCCATCCCAAGCAAAACCAAGACTCACTCCTCCAAGAAAAGGAAACCAATCTGGTTGACTCCTGCCATAAACAAGCTATACAATAGAAGGAGGAAACTAGTACAGAAAAGAGTAAAATCCCAAGAAGGGAGGACATCCCTGATCAGTACCGGCAAGAAACTACAATCCCTCATAAAATTATCCGAGGCGAGCTTTGAAAGAAAAATTGCCAAGGACTCCAAAGATAGCCACAAGGCATCCTTTAGCTATGTCAAGAATCTAAGCGGCAATGCTCAGATCTGCTCAGCGTTATTGCAGAATGGCACAAAATACACTGAACAGAGTGATATCACCAACATCCTGGCAGACAGGTTCAGCGCAAACTTCACCCCCCTCTCACCCCCAAAAGGGCCCATAACCATGCCTGAAGAATGTAGAGTCCCTGAAATCACAGACAATCAGGTTAAAACAGCCCTTTCCAAAGCCATAAACACAGCATCAGTGGGACCGGACAGTGTCCCAGGCTGCATCCTACACGAGCTCAAAGACAAACTAACCCCTCACCTAAATACACAGTTCAAACTCAGCCTCTCCACAGGCTACATACCAATAGAGTGGCACACAGCAATGGTTATTCCTCTCCACAAAGGTGGAGCCACAACAGACCCCGGGAACTATCGCCCTATAAGCCTGACTAGCTTGGTCTGCAAGGCTATATAGTGCATCATCATGGAACTCATTAACAGAGATATTGGGAACCTCCAAATACTAGACCCTACAAAGTTCGGCTTTGTTAAGGGCAGATCATGCCTCCTAAACCTGGTGGACTTCTTTGAGACAGTTCCTAAGGCTATAGATGAGGGAAAGGTGGTACACACAGCCTACCTAGACCTTGCTAAGGCCTTTGACACCATTCCCCATTCTGGTATTATAGACAAGCTCACCAGCCTGAACATAAACCCTACGTCACAAGATGGGTTGCCAACTGGCTCGCGGACAGAATCCACATGGTGAGAGTTGCAGGAGCTAGGTCCAACTCTAAACCAGTTACAAGTGGCATTCCCCAGTGCTCAGTCCTAGGACCTCTTATGTTAGGCATATACTTTTCAGAGGTACAGGCAAGCACAGGAGGACTATGGCTGACCAAGTTCGCAGATGACTGTAAACTAAGGGCTATAATTGAGTCTCCGGCTGACACAGAATCCTCCAAAAGGGTCTCACTGAGATGGATACCTGGTGTCAAAATCATGGCCTCAAGCTAAATGCCAAAAAGTGCATAGTCATCCCCTTTGGAAAAAATAAAGTAACCACAAACTACCACATAGGTGATAGTCCCCTAAATACGAAAGACGTAATAAGGTATCTGGGGACCCAAGTAGATAGTAATCTCAGCTTTGATAATCACATTGCCAAAGTGGTTAGAAAATCCTTCTACGTGGCCCATCAAATCACAAAATGGTTCACATCCAGATCAAAAGAGGTCATTGTGCCGCTCTACTCATCACTCATCAGACCCATCATAGAGGGCAACTCCCAATTTGGGATGTACCTTACACGACACCTACAACAGCTGGAAAGACCACAGAAGTACCTAACCTATAGAATCACTGGCCTCAAACAGATGCCCTATGCAGCTCGACTGAAGAAACTCCAGCTGTACTCGGTTGCATAACGCCTTCTATGAGGTGATCTCTGCCTGACATACAAGGCCATGTTCAACCCAGAATTGATGGACATGCTCCACCTAAAGAAAACCTTATCCCCTCGAGCCACATGCTCTAGTGATCTAAACCTCACCACAACAATAAATAGGACATGCTGGCGGGATAGATTCCTGTCCCAGAGACTTCCAATGCTCTGGAACAAGATTCCAATCTACATTAAGCAAAGCTTCCCGCTAACACTCTTCTAAAGAAACCTTGACGAGTGGATGGGAAACAGAAAGTTTGCCCCGGGGATCACTTCAGTGACTCTGCTGAACAGAGGCACAGGGAACTAATCTAAGGGGGTGGTGAAAGCCAACACATTCTGGCTAGGCTTATAAATCCCTTTGGGCAGATAGCCTAGTACCTATCAATGAACCTATGAACCTATATATAAATGTATATGTATATATATATATTATATATATATGTATATATATATATATATATATATATATATATATATATATATATATATATATATAAAACATACAGACTTACAGGTTATACATAAACAATATTAATGTGTACTGATTTGTGGGCTGTATGCTGTGCATTAAATATCTGTGTATCTTGCAATATGAGCCTGAATGTGATTGAAAAACATCAAAAACCAGCACACATATCTAGTCATCAAAGAGCAATAAATAAAAATAATGCATTCCCAACCTATAAAATTCTCCTATTCTTCTTCTGACTTTAATATCTTCTCCTCAGGAAAACAATTACAGTAACCTTTACAACTCAGAGTGTTGGGAAACCAAAGATGCTACTGTACATCAAGAGTGCACCAATATCTGCATGATCACTGTGTCAGGGGCTAATGCTCTGCAGACATGAGAACATGCAAACTTTGTAGAATGAAGAACCTTGAGTTGTTCTGATTAAGTAATATAACCACATCAGAGGTAAGACTTACTTTACTCTAACTCTGGTAGTCATTTCTGTTAAGCATTTCATTTATTCATTTCTCTCAATTTGGCCAACAAGAAGTATCATTTCTTTGGAAAACTCTGCCTATAAATTAATTTAAATTATTGACTTGAAGGGTATTTCTATACACAATCATGATTACCTGTTTTGGCTTGTGAATCTTTAACCCTCTTTTGTGACGTTTTGATATGTTCATTCTACTAAAATGCAATCATATCTGATAAAAATATATATAATAATACAGGGAGTGGAATGTCCCTACAGTCTTGCCTAAATCATATAATACTTCCGCATCTTTCTTCTACTCCCATTGGTATCATATCTTAGCTGTTAGCATCCCATATTAGAATTATACTTAATGTCTGTGACTACATTACTGGAATCCAGTTAAACCATACATATCATTACCTACATTTGGCTGATGCAGTTCCTTACAGTAATCTAAAACATAGCTGCAATTATGAACTGTCCCAAACGCAAGCTAATAGTTGACATAAATGGCAGTTACCACTGGTGTACAAGTGGGGTACTGGAATTCATTTAAGATGCCACAGATGATATTGCAGCTTGTGGGGTATTCACATTCATTTAATATGCCAAAGACAATATTGCATCTTCTGGGGTACTTGGATTAATTTAAGATGCTACAGGTGATATTGCAGCTTTTGGGATACTGGCATTCATTTAAGATGCCACATGTGAAATTGCAACTCCTGGGGTTCTGGCATTCATTTATAACACTAAGAGTTGATTATATTTCAGCTTATTGGGTACTGGCATTAATTTAAGATGCAGCAAGTGATATTACAGCTCCTGGGCTACGGGTCTTCATTTAAGTTACTGCAGGTGATATTACTGCTCCAGGGGTACTGGGATTCAGTTAAGATGCCACAGATGATACTGAAGCTCTGCTGTGGTTGATATTGCAATGCCTGGGGTACTGGCATTCATTTAAGATTCCACAAGTGATATTGCAGCTCTTGGAGTACTGGCATTCATTTAAGATACTGTGGGTGATATTGCAGCTTAGTGCTTACTGACATTAATTTAAAGTGCTGTGGGTGGTATTGCTGCTCTTGTGGTACAGGCATTCATTTGAGATGTTGTGGATGATATTCCAGGTCCTTAAATTAATGCATTTTATAGAATAGAGTATTCACAAAGAGCTTGCAAATGCTCATCATTACATTTTGGTAGTAATGGTGCTTTACAATATTTTATTAGTTGCTGTAGCAGGAAACTCTGGGGAAGACAGTTTATTTTGTGGGAAGAATAGCATCATTTTTTGTCTAGAACTTCAGGATTATAGTCGCATCAGTCTTGCACTGGCCAACTGACAAAGGTACCAGATGACTTGGTTATGGATCTATTCTGAAATATTGCTTTTTAATGATGGTGTCATGATGGATACATACATTGCAGGCAGTACTAAATAAACCCTGATTTTCCAGAATACTTTACTGGTTGCCACACTGCCAGCCCAGCTATCTGGAATTTTGCAAATAATTCTATGTAATTTTTGACTATTGATATGATTTATACAGAAGTGTGTGTAAAGTACAGAGATAAAATGTAACCACAGCATGCCATTTTGGAATAGAACAGGAATGTACCTGTAATATTGTGAATGTTTAGATGTATATGTTTAATGGAAACTGGGATACAGGAGGTTAACTTGAAAAAAAATTCAGAGAAAATAGTTGAATTTAAATTGTTTCATCACCATGTAATAAAAGAGATGTTATGTCTCAGTTTCAATGCAGTAGCAGACACAATGTCTAGAGCTAGCAGTTTTTTGTATTGTCTTGAAAGAGAAGTAATTACTATCTTTAAAATGTAAAAGTGTTTTATTGTTTTATGACTTCCAGGATCTGCAAACATCCAAGAGATATGTATTTTTCAAGAGAGATGCTAAAATTCTGTTAATTTCTGACAAAGAGAGTTTAGCTTGGGAACTGAATTCAGGTGAAAAAAAGTGATGCCATCCAAGCTAACCCAGCAGTAATATTTAATATTAATTTAAGAACTCTCTCAGAGAGAGAGAGAGACTGTGCATTTTGTATGTTGTCTTTGACCAGGAAACATCCACTCACCTTCTGCACTAGCCTTGCTGTAAGTACGTTTTTAGGGCATAGCAACTCTTAGATTCAGATAGAAATATAGCAAAGTATAGCTTAGATGTTTTCTTTATTTATTTGAGACTGTCCTGCAATGTTGTTTTAAATATTTTCTGTGATTTTAAACTCTGATGTAACTGATTACTTACTGGGTATTGTCTTGTTCTTTTATTATTTATTATTAAATATATTTAAAATGTTTAATTGTGGCTGGTCTGTTTAGAGATATTTAAACTCTTAGAGTACTTGAATATATATTTGACAACACTGTACAGGCCACTCCTAAATGGCCTTGCTCTTGGTCAGACTACCATTTGGATTAATAGTAACATTACACAGAAGGACTGGACACCCTTTGTTAAGAGCCTTAAAGTAGCTGATAATTAGTGGCTGGTGGCAGTGAAAAATACCTTATAGTCTGGGCAGAAGGGAGCATAGCTGGTAAACATGAGCTATCCTTTCCCAGGAGTGGTGTTTGTGTGTGTGTGTGTGTGTGTGTGTGTGTGTGTGTGTGTGTGTGTGTGTGTGTGTGTGTGTGTGTGTGTGTGTGTGTGTGTGTGTGTGTGTGTGTGTGTGTGTGTGTGTGTGTGTGTGTGTGTGTGTGTGTGTTTGTATATAATCCAATCTCAAGGAGTATGTGTGTCAGCTATTTGGGCAGGGGCATGAAGCACTGGTTGGGCAGAGATTGTACTGCAAATCTTGGTTTGTCCACTCAGCTGAGATCTCACCCCTGTAGCTGCACCAATGGGGAGTATTATTGGGGATCTGGAGAAAGAGGGAAAAACCAGCCCCAGACTGACTGTGATCTCTGTGTGCCCTTAAGGAAAATTGTACTTTACAGTGTGTGTACTTGTCATCCTCCCAGTGTGTATGTTTCCGAATGTTGCTCAGTGGTAAGGACTGAGGCTCCATGATTACTGGGCCAGTCCTGGGGTGTCACACTAGCTAACAACCCCCCCCCAAAAAAAACACTCCCACCAAATATCAACAATTTTTTTACTCTTGTTAACATAATAGCTGAAATGCCTAACATTTTTCTGACTTTCTGTGACAACACATAATGCCAGTCTTTTTTTATCATGTGTGTTATCTATTTGTGTGTCACTGTGCGCTTGACATAACTGTCCTGTGCTGGTATATGGGAATAGAGTTATACAGAAAATGGAATACAAGCTAAATCTTAAACAATGGAATACAGTCATGCACCCCTGTTTCTAAGCCTTAACTAACCATCCAGTTTGGGTTGTAGTTGTACTTGTGATGTTTTGTCAGATTTTCACTCTTGCTCATTAAGTCAGTATTAGGTCCCTTCATTGTCATCCACTTTCAAAATGCTTATTGCTGTAACCCCCTCCAAAAAAGCATATTAAAAAGCCATGATAGAATTTCTTTGGATGTTTAAAATGCTTACGCTTCTGACACCATCTAAAGTTTGTAAGTGAGGACACTCATCCAGTGCTTCAATGTAATGCTTAAACACATTGATTGTTAACATTCAAAAAGTACATACAATACCAGAATATAGATGTGTTTATGTACTAGTTAACCTCCCCTAAACCTAAATTTTCTCAGTAGAGTACTTGTCAGGTTTCCTGTGTTAAGTGCATTATTTTATAAAACCTAAAATAATTAGTTAAATGCCAGGTAGCATAACTACTGCAAATAGCTATAATCATAGCATTTAAAATAGCAAAAATATATGTGTCAAAAAAACCTTATGATATATGTTATAGCAATTATGCAAAGAAACCATTTATAGTTTGTGATAAGGATTATGAGACTGCATATATGTCTCCTGACAAAAATGTGACACTTGAGCTAAAATTAACTTAGTATATAAGAAGGAAAATAATGTAAGTGCAAAAAGGAACAGGCACATATGCATTTGACTTTTGAAAATAATCATTTTAACCACTGTAAATCTTTTATTATTATATTTATAAATGAAATTATAATGTGTGACTGTAGTTTGTACTTGCAAAAACAGCTATAGCATGAAATGAGCTGCCTAGCAAAATTGCCTGCCTAAACACAGGTTTAGGAAACAAATAGTTGAGAATTTCAATTAGTTAAAGAATATATTGTTTGTAGCTGAAAGAACCAAACCCAGATACTGACTATAAATCCACAATCCAAATAAACTCAGTACATGGCAAGTGGCACAACTCCCTTTAATTCTACTGAACAGCTTGGTAAAACACTTTAAAAAATACCACAAAATGAAATCTATCTGGTTGAGCGCTTTCATTCAACATCTTCAGAACCACTAGGTAGGCTTTCAAAAACACCCCCCCTCAAAAATAACCAATCAAAACTAATATTCAAATAAGGAGTACATACACCGTATTAAAAATATTCTAGCAGTAATATAACCAGTGATCACAATACATATAAAAAACAATGAGAAAAGCAACTTTGGCAATTCAACCAGTGGTAGCAGTGACAAAAAATAATGTGCAGATAGACACTACATAAACCCCATAGGTTACCTCTTACCCAATCAAAGGTCCAGAATGGTAAAATGGACCTATAGTAAAAGAGGTCACAAGGACCAATAATATGGGCAGCAGTAAGATTTTACCCAGTGGAAATAAAGTCAACTGAAAAAGTCAAAACAGGCTGGTGAGATTTGAAATCATAACCCCTGGCGTATGAGATTAGTGTTCTAACTCTTGAGCTACAGTGTCAAAATTTACTGGATCAAAACATTAACTCACTAAAAATCTAAATGTTCTTAGCCAAACCAGGTGGGTTACTGGCATCCAACTTTAGTTGCCAAACTACTTCACGATTCAAATGTCTTGTCCACCAGTCACCCACAAAGGCTACCTCATTGATCTCTTAAATCACAGAGAAAACAAAGAACTGAAAATCAACACATGAAATGGAATGCTTAGCTAAAGTACGGTTACTGTCATTCTGTTGGATACTGTAATTGTGTTGATATATCCTACGATTTAAGACATTGTCAGTTTTCCCCACATAGAACATTGAGCAGGTGGCACATTGAGCCAGCTAAACCACTGCCTCTAACAGGCAGTTAAATCTTCCACCTATCGAGCTTTTACCATTTGTTTTGTAAATCTGTCTAGTGTACTCCCACTTTTTGCTTAAAGAAATCACCATCAAATGACAAGTAGTTGTTTTTAAATACTGTCTCCATAAAGCTCCTATGCAAATCTACTTCCACAGCTGGTTCATGACCAAATCTGCTAATAATCTCTGAAAACCATGTCAGACCCAATTCATGGGGAATCACCGAAAAGGGACTCTTAATGTCACATGTTGCAAAAACTCAAACCTGGATGTTGTTGATGTCACACAATTTGTCAACTAGGTCCCACAAATCTTTCACAATATGTCTATGGCCCACAAAAACATTCTTCAAATGATAATCAATATATTTTGCCAGAGTCTACATACATGACCCTCTGGCCACCTCAATGGGTGTCAATGGTGAGTCATATAAATCCGAATGGATCTTAGGGATACCAAAAATTTTTGGTATCACCGGATTTGGGACCCTCAAATAGTTGTACAAATCTTGAGAAATGACATTGAATGACTGCTCATCCAACATAACCTTAATGCCCCTGTAAGCAATATTGATTTCATTAAGGGAAACAGTGAATAAGCCTCAGAATCTGCCAAACTATTGTGTAAATTTCCTGAGTAATTATGGGTACTCATAATGACCAAACCTTCACACTTGTCTAGTTTCACACAACAAATGTCACTTCTAGAACTAATGTCATCCAAGACCACTTTATCTTGTTCTGTAAGGTTGTAAAATTGACCTATTGTAATTCTTATTTGTTCGACCTATTGTAATTCTTATTTGTTCTTTTCCAGTTGTCACCCTTTTTTCCAAAAAAGGGGATAGTAAAAAGATGACTGATCCATGTGTCCAGACTAACTTCTGAAAATTTACATTGTCTAAGAGAGTTGGTGGTGTTGATGGACATGTCACGGACGTGGTTATCCTGACTCGGTATTGTCTCCCCTTCATGATGAGGATTTTGGCCAATAGAATGGTTGGAAGCTTCAATACACCAATTATTAAATTTGGCTTACAAGGTGTCATGACCACCCATTCTGAATCCAATTTTGACACCAGTGCCAATATGGTGCTATTTTAAACCACGGATGCTAAGGACATTGAGCAGGTTATTTGTAAGAATTGGTTTAATTTTCAGCACCATGGTTAGCTGAAGAAATTATGAATGAACCAGCTCACTTTTTCATATAAAAACAAATTTAATATTAAAAACCTGGTAGAAAAAAACACTGGTGTGTCAAGAGGGGAATGGTGTTGTGACAACAAAAAAGTGTGAAAGGTGCAAATAGTGTAGGTTTATTGAAAGTGAATACACTGAGCAGATTTACAAAACAATTGGTGAAAGCTAGAGAGGTGGAAGTTTTAATTGCCTGTCCGAGAGAGTGGTTTACCTGGCTTGATGTGCCACCTGTTTAATGTTCTATGTGGGGAGAAATGATAATGCCTTGAATCATAGAATATATCAACACAAGTACAGTATCCAACAGAAGGAGAGTGAAAGTGCTTCAGCTAAGCATTCCATTTCATGTGTTGATTTTCGATTCTCTGTTTTTTCTGTGATTGAACAGATCAACGAGTGAGCCTTTGTGGGTGATTGGCGGACTAGACTTTTCACTCATGAATTATTTTGGCAGCTAAAGTTTGATGTCAGTAACTCCCCTGGTTTGAACGAGAACTTTTTTTATTTTTAGTGAGTTAAAGTTACAATCCAGTAAAACTTGACACTGTAGCTCAGGGGTTACAGCACTGGTCTCATAAGCTAGGGGTTATGACTTCAAATTTTTCCAGCCTGCTTTGACTTTATTTCCATTGGGTAAAATCTTACAGGTGCCCATATTATTGGTCCTTGTGGCCTCTTTTACTATTGGTCCATTTTACCATTCTGGACCTTTGACTGGGTAAAATGTAACCTATGTGGTTTATGTGTTATCCATCTGCACATTAGTTTTTGTCACTGCTACCATTGGTTGAATTGCCAAAGGTGTTTTCTCATTGATTATTATATGTATTGCAATCATTGGTTATATTACTGCTAGTAGATTTTTAATATGGTATATGCACTCCTTATTTGAATATTAGTTTTCATTGGTTATTTTTGAGGGGTGTGTTGTGTTTCTGAAAGCCTATTTTAAGCTTACTGTGTTAGTAGCTAGCAGTTCTTAACATGTTGAATTAGCAGATGAAAGTGCAACTGTTTAGCTTTTATTTTGAGGTATTTTAAAGTGTTTTGCCAAGTTTTTCAATAGAATAAAAGGGACTTGTGTACGTGGAAGCTACTTGCTGTGTACTGAGTTTACTTTGCTTGTTGCAGAGCAAATGTACCAGACAAGAAAGTCACAGCCTTATTGCTTTCATTATATAGCATATATGTCTCTAGGTCTGGTGATGTGCCATAGATCTATAACACATACCGGGACACTAACTAACCCTCACCTTTTTTTTTCTTTTTTATTCTATTGCCTGCTTGGTTATCACATGTGATATGTTTCCGGTTAAGTATGATTGCTGTAACAACATCCATTTAAGTAGTTGCTGCTGACATTATGACTGAGTAAAAAAATGTGATTTGCAGTGGGTGTTTGCAGCTGTAGCAAGGAGTTACTATAAGATGTTTGCTATGGTTACTGCATCATTTTCTTTTTAATTCAGAGGACCGATTGTTTGATCCTCAAGTCTGAGTTAAGGGGAACAACTTAACCCAGTCACAGCTCTGCAAATAATACAATGATTTATGGACTGTAACTAGCTTAAACTTAATATACTACAGGTACTGATGGAATTTCTTCAGTCAAAAAAAATCAAGGTTTTTGCTTAATTTCCAAACTGTGAATATATTTTTCTTAACTGAAAAAAAAGTATACTATATGTTTTGCCATTTTCACAGCATTTCTAATCCATGAGGTTGAGTAGAATCAGATCATTTCAACCTCTGGTTGAAGCCACTTCACGATCTACAGCATGGCTTCTGACCAGATGCTAAGTGAGAGTGTTTAAGGCATCCATGTTGTACAGGTGCTGTACCATATTCAAAGCTGATAAAAGTTTATCGTCATGGCTCTGACTTCTGATAACCCACAGGTTCTACAACACAAGCTTTCTCTGCCAAAAAACATGTAGTTCTTTGAAGTCTTTAAAATAATGCACTGTGTGCTGCTGCTCTTTGAATGTTTTACTCAACACAGTTGCTACATTGTCCTCAGTCAGTTGCATAGCAGGAAAGGGGTGAGGGGCAGCTGCTTTAGGCTCAAATTGTTAGGAGGCACAATAAAATGTTCCTGCATTCCTTTTTTCTGCACCAAAATGCTGGTACAGAAGGGCACTTCAAGAGCTAAACGGGGATGGATCTGTAGGACGTCAATTGGTACAAATGTACCTATCGACGTTCTACTTTTGTGAGGGGAATATGGATTTGGCTGCTGTTAGAAGGAAGCCGAAAGCCAAAATCATATATATTTTTTTGGCTCCTCAGTTGAAGAGTTGGGGGGGTGTGGCTTGTTATTTCAGAGACACCTCTGTGCTCAGCATTCATATAGAATTTCTTCCATGCAATCCTAGCCTTCTTCAACAGACAAAGCCATTGTAGAGTCACTAAATCAAAAAGATGGCTACAGACAGCCTTACCGTGGACTTCTTCCAGCAGCCTGATGTCATTATCATTATGTGGTCTCTAGAACACCACACATTATACAGCACTGAAGTTATGGTATGACAAAGGCCCTGTAAATTTATCTTTTTGCTTTTGGAAGCTCTTCTTGCTGGAAATACACCTCACTCTTTTATTTGCTATTGCCAAAGCCTTCTCAGTCTGCTTTGAGTGATCTACTTCAGGTAAGATTTACACTGGCAGATCCGTTTCTGTCTCTCTTACTGTGAGTTCCATTCCTCCAGCTGATGCGTCATGCTAGTGAGTTACAACACTTTGGTCTGAGATTTTTGTTTTTGCCATTATAATCAAAGACTTTTACTTCTAATAATTGATCTTCTACTTCATAAAGTGCACTGACAGGCACTTCACATTTCCTAAGTTGTTTTGTTTCTCTCTGCCATTTCCAGCAACTATGAGCAATTTCACGTGCTCTCGGAAACATTAAATTCTATTCTGTTAACAGATTATTCTGACAGATTTCATTAGAAATATAACACAGAAACCTGCCTCTTAAAATTGTATATACTTAACAACTTTATCTAGCAAACAGTTAATTGGTTTACTTCTTAGAATGTTGTCAAAGTTTGCATCAGATTCCCCTGCTCACCATAAAGTGATTTCAGTTCAGTTGGATATTGTTTCATGGTTCCATTTGCCTTCTGCTGCTGTGTTCAAAATGGAATCATTCTGTAACTAATAGATTATCTTCTAAATATTAATTTTACATGGCAATAATGTGTAGGTAGATTTTATCTTACAGTTTTATCTTCTGAACCAATATGTGCCAACACTCATAAGAATCATTAGTTTTGTCACTTGCTTATCTTCAGAAGTGTTTGCATGGCAAACTGCTAAAGCATTTCTGAGTAAGCAAATCACAGCTCCATAGCCAACATACATTTACTTCCATCCATCCTCAACCCCTTTTCCCATTTTGCACATGGGGTCACGGTGTCACTTCTGCAGTGAGAATCACCTCAAGTTAAGGTTTACACCACTGGGTGGCTAGTCTTGCCACTGTAGTTCATTCACATTACTCACTCACATACAGACACTCTCACATAAAGCCAATTTAGATTATCCAATCCACCTAATGCATGTTTTTGGAATGTGGGAGGAGACCAGAGGAAACCCAGGTGACCGCAGAGAGAGTATGCAAACTCTGCACATAGGTGCACCCTGGTCAAGAATTGAACTGGAGATCCTCTTGCAATGAGGCAACAATGCTAACCACTGCACCACCTTGGCCATTCTTTCAAGTTGTATATCCGCAACAGCATCAATACTTTTATGGGCTCGACTATGAAATATTATATCACAAAACCCTGAGCATCAGAAAACCAAAACAAAACACAGAAAAGTAAAAAATTAAATTGTAAGTATTTTCAAAGATAGGATATCCACTCTGTCACCTTTAAATGTGGGAGACAGGCCCTCCACACTACACAAACTCATATATACTTCTATACAGTGGCTTAAAGAAAGAAGACATCTCACAAAAGAATAAATTTAATGCCAGTGTGATATCTAAGTATGTCCTGATAGTGAGTTCCTATGGAAAACAGTGACCGTCATAGTGTTCCATGGCACCTTGTGCTTTGGGTGACTAACACTCACAGAATTCTACTCTGGGCATAAACTGAACTTGCCACAATTTTTTTCTTCTTTATGTACTGTACTTCAGAAAAACACAAAAGGAGACTATGAATTATCTATAGGTGGGGTCTACTACAAGTGTTTTTTTGTTACTTTCTCAACACACATGCTTGCTGCCAGTTGCTGGTAAAGACAAGGGTTCTAACTCCCACTCCTACCTCTCAATTGTCCAGATTTTCACAGAATTTCCAGATTTTTGCCTTATATTTTTGGTCTGTTCGTAGTAACATGTAGCTTTCAGGCAAATTACTGAGAAATGAAGTCATTAAATTATGCCATACATTTTAGT
The DNA here is from genome assembly GCF_019279795.1 of Protopterus annectens. Taxonomy (NCBI): domain Eukaryota; kingdom Metazoa; phylum Chordata; order Ceratodontiformes; family Protopteridae; genus Protopterus; species Protopterus annectens. Next base: position 238,030,612 of record NC_056744.1, read on the forward strand.
TTCAGATTTAATATCATTCAATACATGCAAGATATCACAAATCCTGTTATTCTAATAGCTTTCTAAGTTTATGAGAGCAATATTTAAAATCTGTTCATATTTTTTATCTTTGTCCCACTATTATTTCAGACTTTGTCCAGATTTCCTGTCCTACGAGGTTGAGAGGTATGCTCTCACACACATGATCTCCTGTAACTACTTTACCATCCCAACTCCCTATCCTACAAAATTCTGAACCCCCCCCCCCCCCGCCCCCCTGGTGCCTAACCCTAAGACTCCTTTCTTGTGCACTAAACCTAAAACTTCCTTCCTGTTCCTTAAATCTAAAATACCCTTCCTGGTCACTAAACCTAAAATCCTCTCTCTCATTCCCAAAACTTGACCCCCCCCCCATTCCTTAAACCTTAAACTCCCTTTCTGACCAGTGCCTAAACCACACTACCACTGCCTCACTATCACTACTGCACTTATCTATGTTTGGGTAAGCTGCAGCAACTGCTTGCCTGAACTCATATTCAAGTTAGAGTGTGAGCAGCTGTCTATCTGAGCTTGAGTCCCTGGTTTTGAGACAGTAAACTTAAATCACTTGGGACTTGGCACTTGTAGAACACCCCTATAGGTGCACTTTATTATCTGTACACTATACTCACCTGCAGATGTTTTTTGTAGTGTAGCATGTACCATTTTATGTATGCCCAGTATGCCAGCATTCTGAACATCAGTTTTAATATACCATATATATCACAGGATTTCTTCCTGTTGTATATCAAGAGGGACCTGAAAGCTACATAGCTTTATTTCAAGTATTTTATGAGTTTACTTGAGACAATGTTTATTTCAGAACCACATTTCTCTCATAACTTGAATTGCAGGAACATTTAGCGCTACAGAATGTTCCACAAATTGTATATATGTTTATACTGGCAGCATCTACCTCACTTGACTTGGGATAATATGTTCCAAAGCTAGTGTTTAAACTGCCTGTGCCTTCCTGCTTATGATTCAGCTAGAACTGCAGTGCCATAACATCCCATCCTGAGGATCCAGGGATCAGTGTGAGTCTCTGGATCCTGTTCAACTGAATTTGACATTTTGTCCATTTGTCAGTATGGTGGTGTCATTTTGTACATTGTCGTTACTATGGGAAAAAAGACACACCAACCTCAAAATATCACTCTATTATTGAATGTTCATCTGTGGATCATTTTAAGCATTAAATACTCTTGCACATCTCAAAATAGCCTTTATACAAAATAAAATAAATGTACATTACAACATGTGCTGACTATGCAGAATGTCAGTATGATCTGCATCTGATGGCAGGAGTCATGCTGATGACTTGCGTTAGAAGCAATGTTGATTGGCATTATTTTTGATAGAGCATAACAGTATGCTTTAAATGAATTCTCAGTTTATACACACTATATATAGTGAAGCATGTGATTGTGGGGATGCTGCAGCAGACTGTCATCATATCAAGCACTATCTCTCCTTTTTTCATCCACTAAGTGCCAAGAAAGGTTCCACAGTGACTCTAAATAAGGTAAAGGGTTATAAGAGAGTTAACTCATTACACCATTATAAGTAAGAGCTTGATTGCAACATAGGAAAGAAAGCAAAGAGGCACACAATTTCCACACATGCATGACACAGATGCACAAATACCTCTGAGTGGTGTGTGTGTGTGTGTGTGTGTGTGTGTGTGTGTGTGTGTGTGTGTGTGTGTGTGTGTGTGTGTGTGTGTGTATGTGTTTATATATCAAAACCCTCTCTCTGTAAGTCCACCCAAGCATTCAGAACACTATGTATAGACAATTCCCAACAGTTTCTCCTGCCAGCCTGGTTGACACGGGCATAGTGACACAGTGTAACAACTGCCTCATGTTTAATGACAGCTGTCTTCTCCTAGCACATAATTCTTTTACTTGCGAGAAATGTATGTACATCAGTAACCTGGAGTCCATGCTCTCTAATGCCACAGTCAGTACTCCTGACAAAGATGAGATGGCCAGCACAAACACCACACCATACACATCACATAGCCAATCACAACACACACACACACCTATACAGAGGTCCTCAATAAAATCTTACCTAAACAGCAGAGACCTCAAAAAACACATTCATGAACACTCCACACACAACAACAAACACATCACACACAGCAGACAACAAACCAGTGCCTCACAAACACAGCCCATATGACAAAACAACAAACTATCACAGCCCACAAGACATAACAATAAACCAAACATACTAGTCACTGGTGACTCGGTTGTGAGACACATCAATGCCCCCCTCACCAGGCTTGACAAGGAGAAGGTCACGGTCAATTGCCTGTCTGGTGCCAGAATCTGCCACATCACACACACACCTAAGTCTCTCCACAACAAGTACAACTCTGTCATTACCCATGGTGGTGTGAATGACTTGATATGTACCTCCCTGGACTATATGAAGAGAGAGATGATTAAGCTCTCAGAGTATGTGTCCCAGGCAGGTATGACCCTAGCCCTAAGCAGCATCCTACCTTCATCAAGAATTATACCATGATACCAACAAAAAATAATTGACTTCAACAATTGGCTACATTTCTGGTGTCATTCCAAGGGGATCCAGTATCTGCTTGCCTGGGATGACATGGTTGACAGGTCTCAATACTTTGCCAGAGATGGCCTCCACCTGTCACCACTGGGTTTCCATATCCTGGCCAAGGCTCTCCCATCCCCCATTTTGCCTTTTTTAGGCAATGTCCCAAAGACAAATTATTCCAACATAAAATATCTGTCAAAAAGCAAATTGAAGGGTATGCTTCTTAACGCTAGGAGGCTTAACCTGAAAATGCACTCACTGGAGGCTCTCCTTGCACTGGAAGATGCCGATGTCTGTGTGGTCAAAGAAACTTGGTTCAGGGCTGTGGAGAGCAACCCTGCCTTACCAGGCTTTACCTCATTGCACACATTCTGACCCCAAAATGAAGTCAGGAAGACTAAGGATGGTAGAGTCTCTATCTTCATTAAGGACAGGCACACCTCCAGACTGGTTTCCCAGCATGACACACTGGAAATACTGCAGGTGCAACTGACAGTTGACAAGACACCCATCCAAGTTATAGCCAGCTATAGACCCCCCATCCATGACTCAGGACACCCACTCCTCTTACCTGGATCTACTTGACTCCATCAAGGTAACCGCTTACACCCTGATCCTTGGTGACGTCAACTACCCCACTATAGACTGGGTGAACTATTCCTGAACTAATACATTCACTCAATGATTCCTTGAATTCATCAGTTCTAATGCACTAGACCAGCTTGTCTCATCCCCCACAAGGGGAGATAACATTCTGGACTTGGTTCTCACCAACACGGGTGACCGCTGCACCACTCCCATAGTATGTTCTTCCCTGGTAAGATCAGATCATTGGACTTTCTCTTTCAAAGTTTCTATCCCACCCAACCCCCCCCCAACCATAATCAAGTTAAAAAACTTCTCAAACGCTGACTACAACCTCCTATGGGAGGGTGTCAGTAGCTTCACTTCACCACCCACCTCAGAGGATGCAGAAAACTATGCTGAATAGTACAACAATTTGGTATACAAGCACCTGTACAACTGCATGGACTCAGCCATAACCAATAGAACTAAAATCTGCTCCTCAAGGAAACACAAACCTGTTTGGTGGACATCCTCTATCAACAGGCTTTACAACAAAAGGAAGAAACTGTTGTCCAAGGGTAAAAAGGAAATATTCCAAATTGGAAGAACTTCCTCCTTAGCCTCAACAAGCAAATTAGATTACTAGTGACAACCTCCAAAGCCAACTATGAATCAAAACTAGCCTCATAACAAAGGGAAACCACAAAGCCTTCTTTGGTTACATCAGGAACCTCCATGGCAAAGCCTAGGTTTGTTCCAAATTAGTACTTAACAGTATAACTTACACCGATCCTGTTGACTTAGCCAATCTACTAGCAGATAGGTTCAAACTTTGCCCTCCTGCCCCCTATAGGCCCTTTTGACATCCCCAATACTTGTCCCGCACCTCACATCCCCATAGATAAAATGCTAAAGGCTCTATCCAGGGCAAAAAACACAGCTTCCATGGGACCTGATAGTACCCCAGGCTGTATTCTGCACCATTTCCAGCAAGAACTGGCTTCGCCATTAAGCACCCTATTCAACAACAGCCCAAGTACAGGCTTCATTCCAGCAGAATGGAGAACTGCCATTGTCATCCCTTTGTACATAGGTGGTGCCACTACGGATCCTGGAAACTATCACCCCATTACCTTGACAAATCTTATCTGTAAAGCCATGGAACATATTATTATGGCTCTCATAAACAAGGACATAGGCAATCTCCAAGCACTTGACCCCACCCAGTTCGGTTTTTTCAAGGGCAGATCTTGCCTGTTGTACCTGGTCAAGTTCTTTGGGACTGTCAACAAGGTCTGGATGAGTGAAAGTCAGTGCATACAGCTTACCTTGACTTGGCCAAGGCCTTTGACACAATCCCCCACACGGGCATCATCAGAAAGCTAACACAACTTGGGGTAAATCCCAATCTCATCAGGTGGGTGGCATACTGGCTCACCGACAGGACCCTCAAAGTCAAAATAGGTGCCTACACCTCTAATAGCAGACTTGTCACTAATGGAGTTCCCCAAGGATCTGTCCTGGGACCCCTACTGTTTGGCATCTACTTCTCAGAGTTCAAGACAAAGACAAAAGGCATTTGTCTGACCAAGTTTGCAGACAGCTGTAAGTTGGGTGCTGTCACTGACTCCCCAAATTATGTTAACATACTGCTAGAGGGTTCTTTTGTTGAAAACAATGCCATCTCCATCATTTAAGTAGGGTGTGAATGTTTTATTTGACTGATATATTGCCGCTACCTGAAATGACTATATCAAAACACAGTGGTGTGAGTACCGTAAACACATACCCATATCTTACAAAACTTTTCTGCATCATATTAGCAATGTTTTCTTTTTTTTCATATTCAATGAACAAAACTTCAAGCAGAATTTACAAAAGTATATGATTTCTATTTCTCAGGATTCAAAGCTCCAGGCCTTGAAAGTATCACCACATCCATAAAATGCAACTGTATGAACTCTTGTAATTGCTTTTTTTAACAGTGTTACCATTTTGTCTCACCAATTGATTTTTGAAGAATTGATATTCACTGTTAGTCCTTTTGATTGCAGAGCACGATTCACAATTTTTTGTGGGTTTCCATTGTTTTTCTAAAAATTATGTCTGAGCAATTTCATCTGTATCAGGAAGAGTAGATAAAATTATTTTCATTGCCAAACAGCTTAAATATTTTCAATTAAGATGTGGTATAATCAGTCTTTAACAGCCAGGAACAGAACTAGGGATAATGACAAATGTCAAAAGCACCTGTCTACATTTTCTTTTCTTTTCCTATAAGCCTAAAATAAATGAAATTATCTGCATTGACTCACATATCACAACCTAGGAGTCCTTCTTCCATTATCAGTCAAATAAAACATTCACACCCTACTTGAATCATGGAGATGGCATTGTTTTCAACAAAAGAACCCTTTCAGCAGCATTCAGTCAACTCTAACCATTGAACTGTCCTTTTTAATGGTTCCCTGTTGAAATGTTGGCACATGAAATGTCAAGTGCTTGTAAGCCAAAAAAGAAAGATGAAAACTGCAGGACAAGCATGAATCTCGAGCATTGCCCTTCTCTTTTAAACTTTTTCTTTCTTTTTTTGCAAGGGGCAAGCCCCTTTTCATCCACTGATATGGTAGGCAAGCCATCCACACCCCTGGATCTTATATATATCAACACCGAGATCATCATACATCAAAGAAAAGGGAACATCCTGCGAAAAGGCCATCTTAGACTTAATATATTTAACTCTTTTCTGTCAGCCATTCAGGCCCTGTGTTTTGGGACTCGCTCTAACAGATTCGACATTTCAAAATGGTTCCCCTTTTGAATACCTTCATACAACCTGTTGACCAGTTCTCATTAGAAAATGTGAACAGAGTTTCAAGATATTATATTCTGCAATACAACTATGTAAGAAAAAGTGGGAGACATATATTTCTGGTCACTCTAAGTGTATTAGTCCATTATCTAGAATTGTGTTTTTTGTAAATTAAGACTAAGTGATTGGCACATCGTGTTTATGAATACTAAATATTTTACTTTTAATAGTAATATTTTAATATTATAATTTTTTCTTCAGTTTTGGATAGTGTCAGAATGAACACTGTATAGTATACTATGAGATGCTAGCTGTATGAGATATGTAGAATGCATAGAGGGACATAACTTTTGCTACAGTAAACAGGTCTAGAGTTATATACTGGCTTAAGGAAAATACAGCAGACACTAAATGAGTAGATATGTGAAAAAAATGTAATGAAGAGAGAAATAATAATGTTAACAATTTGAGGAATGAGAGTATGTAACCCAGATTTTCATACTTGGAATGGTTTCCAGTGATGTCTATGCACCAAATATAAAATATGCCCCAGAATTATGGATCTGGCAGTACAGTAAAGAGAGGTGTGGCTGATTATATAGCATTTTGTTTCAATGGGCATCAACTCAAAAACTATACCTGTGCTCATTATTTGCCACCACACACTGTGCAAGCTAGTTTGCAGCTAATTTTACTTGCAAGAAATTCTTCACAAATAAGCACAGCTAAAGCAAGCAATCAAAGTACTGCAGTTAATAACCTAAATGTTGTTGTGTCTCTTGGCTTTTCCCGGTTAGGGATTGCCACAGCAGAACTCTGGTCTGCTAATGATTGGCAGTAGAGTTTTACGTGCCGAGTTGCCAGCTCTGACGCACAACCTTCAACGAAGGTATGCCCATTCATGCATGTCTCCACACAGAAGACGCTTTAGCTGAGAATCGAACAGGACAACGTCTTACTGTGAGGTGACAATGCTACCGCAGCACCACCATTGCATCAGAATGCAAAAATTTCAAAGATACCATTCATAACGAGGCCAAAGTCTTTAATATACTATACAAACAGAAATAAAGAAAACAGATTGTGGCACTTAAAATATTTCTGAACTGGAAATGAGTCAGCAACAATACAGAAGTAATTCTTTTTTAAACCTAACTCAAAAAATTTAGAAAAAGCTCACAGATTTCTGCAATTAATGTATATCTAAGTGTTGAATACAAAAACTTCAGTACTATTTCTACAATACATGTACAGCTGAAAAAGTTTTCTCTGTTGTTCAAAACAGTCATTTTGCAAACAAGCTTACTGTAGTTAGAATGCCATTTTCCCTGACAAATACAACTTGGATTTATGATAATAAGCTTGAAATATACAGTTGTGGTGGGGATGTTTATCCCTGGAAAAAGCAGTGACAATTTTCCTGCATTTTTTGGATAACACATATTTCTTGATGCCCTAGGTAAGGACAGCCTAACAACTGTTCAAAGGGGCATTGAGCAACTGGATTTACTTTAAATCTGTGAATCACAGAGTATCAGTATAGAGCACAGGGCAGAGCTGTGTGGGTAGCAGCCATGAGTATGATATGGAAGACTCTTATAGATATACTGTATGGACACAAAGTGATCAGAAGGGCTTGGTGTGCAGCGTATACAAATGAGTACATGTAAGTAAGGGCTGCTGTGGAAATGAACAACAGGGAACATGCACAAGATGGAAAACAAAATGACAGACTGATTCTGAGACATATAATGCCTATCAATAAAATAAATAAAATTACAGTGCTGCATGGCCATGCTTATCTATTTTGAATGTCAAGTTTTGTGATGAGCATGACAAGGGTTATGATAGGAAATGCATCAGCAGGAGAACAGGAATGCATGTTATGAGCCATTGTCAGAGCACTTTAAGTGCCCTAGCTGAACTGTGTCTTTCACATGTGGAATTGTGGCTTAAGAATGGTATACTTATTCTTGGGGTTGCAAATGCTATATGGCATTCACTCCTTATTAAGTGACAACTACTGGGACCTTTCACTGACTTATAGGGGAGACATTTGTGATATCACAGACATTGCACTCGAGAACCCCAAACCTTGACATTATGAGAACCTAGGAAGAGTACCAACAGCATATGGGTTTTCTTTCTGTGAGACAGTTCATTTTTCTCAGGCTCTGAGTACCACTGATTGCATCTATGTTGCTGTTATTGTGCCACCTGTGTCAAGTGCCCAGAGATACATAAATAATAAGGGCTTCCACTGCCTGAAGTCCCATTTGTAATGGTCAGTAATACACAGTGAATTATTTATAAATTCTCTGTGTACCACCAAGGCAGTATGATTTAAATATACAACACACCTCTAAACAATACCAGCACTTCCTACAACTGGATTTTCCATATGGTCTCCTGGTTGCTAGGTACACATGCACCAGATAGACAGGCTTATTCACACATGCATCATGCTTGCTTGGAGAGTAGGTGACATATACTATGTTGTTTGTCACGTGTTGCAAGCAGTGCCTCCTATGTGCTATTGCCCAGTTTGATAACCTCAGAGCATACAAAAATGTCTTGTATTATAGCCCAGGAAGAAGTGATAACTGATATTTAGACTACAGAAAGGACACTTCTGATGTTTTGACTCCTCTGGAGAGGCACAACCTCATAGAGTAGAACTGTGTAGCATGATATTGTTGTGTGCCATGCTCTAAAACACAGTAAAGTTGGCATTCAGGATAGTAGCCATTCCAGTCCTTCCTTTGCTATGGTTTTGCAGCCAGCATCTGCTCATTGTCTATTTGGTACTTATCAGTGACCTCCTAGTCACAGAGCTGGACCAGAAGGAGCTGCTGACACCTGGCAGGTTACCTCCAGCTATAGGGGTCTCATCTGCTGATAACAGGTTGTGTGCCATCAGTATATTCAATACTATTGTAGGTGATTGCATTAATGAAAGAACTGTGTTCACTTGTTGAGTTTAAGGTAATCCAATAATTTGTACTTCCATAGTATATGGATACCATGAAGGGACAATGCTTTACAGTGATGTGATGATTCCATAATTCCACAAGGAATTGCAACATGATAGCAATTTTTCCCTTTTTCACTCTGACCTTTGCTGTTTTTTTGGACTCACAAAAGCAGAACAGTATGATTAGCTTCAGCCCTCCAATTTGTCCCAAGCAGAAATTGTTCTGGAATCCAACTCATAAATAACCACATTTAAAGATTCAGCTCTACAGATGTTTTGAATAAGCTTAGCACTTAAAATCAAAATAAAATGAAAGATAATTAAAATAAAAGAACGTGTTCTCACGTGTGATACAAAAGGGCATATGTCTTTGCTATTTTATGTGAGAGAACTGTGCTCATTTCTTTAAATTTATTTTCATTCTGATCAAAGCTCTTCTAAATCTCCAAGCCATGAGAGTCATCACCAACAGACACCCTAAAACCTAAATAACCTTCCCTATTCTCTTCTTCTGCTTTAAAAATCACTCTAAACATGGATGTTTTAATCTGTCTCTCTGTCTGTCCATTGAACTCGATGGTTGTTTTCTGCTTGCATCATGCCTGGACACATTAAACATTTAAGAATATGTATATATTAATAAAAAATCAAATGCCTGGCAAGGCATCTGTTTATTTTATCCATTCATTTTGTCTTTGACTGATACCCAATTTATTATTTCAGGATCAAATGTAAGCTAGAGGAAACCATAGAATTTGTCTGATTTAGCACTAAAAAATCAAGATAGTTGGAGAAGATGCCTGTCAATTGCAGGGCACAGTTTCACTGAAACATAAAAAAATGCACTACAGGAGGCAATCTGGAGATGCATCCAGTCTGATTATTTTATTTTATTTTTATTTATTTTATGTAACATTTTTTAACTGTGTAAGACAATGGGTCCATGGTTCCTTTTTAGCCACAGCTGGGATGCTACTGATATATCACAATCATTATAGTGATACCACATCATAAAATCCTAACACACAAGACATTATCACAATTAAACTATTAAAGGCAATTGGGAATCTAGCCATCTGAACAGTGCAAAATATAACTACATAGTGAAATACAAAAAAAATAACTAATAAAAAAAATAGGTCTGAATAGAATAGAACTTTGGTAATACAATCTTGGGCTTCCTGTACAATGTATTGTGTTGAAGTAATATAGAACATAATGAAAAGCCAGGTTAGACAGTTTTGAGTATACAGAGGAAAAAAATATTAGCATTGTCAAAAGGGGGTCAGCATGTGTGTAATAATTTTCCAGTGATAAACATATATATATATATATATACACACACACACACACACACACACACACACACACACACACACACACACACACACACATATATGTATGTATATCTATTTATATCTATCTATAAATATTTATATTTACAGAGAGAAAATGAGACAGAGAGAAGGATAATGCACACTCATGCACACATACACACACACACACACACACACACACACACACACATGAGAGAGAGAGAGAGAAGGATAACATGCACACACATACACACACACACACACACACACACACACACACACACACACACACACACACACACACACACACACACATATGTATGTATATCTATTTATATCTATCTATAAATATTTATATTTACAGAGAGAAAATGAGACAGAGAGAAGGATAATGCACACTCATGCACACATACACACACACACACACACACACACACACACACACACACACACACACACACATATGTATGTATATCTATTTATATCTATATATAAATATTTATATTTACAGAGAGAAAATGAGACAGAGAGAAGGATAATGCACAGTCATGCACACATACACACACACACACACACACACACACACACACACACACACACACACACACACACACACATATGTATGTATATCTATTTATATCTATCTATAAATATTTATATTTACAGAGAGAAAATGAGACAGAGAGAAGGATAATGCACACTCATGCACACATACACACACACACACACACACACACACACACACACACACACACACACATATGTATGTATATCTATTTATATCTATATATAAATATTTATATTTACAGAGAGAAAATGAGACAGAGAGAAGGATAATGCACAGTCATGCACACATATACACACACACACACACACACACACACACACACACACACACACACACACACACACACACACACACACACACGCATACATGTACTCACCTCAGAAGCCTTGTCTGACATATCGCTGGACTCAAATTTCTAAATGATTCTGTTTTGTCTCATAACATAATCGATGTTGCTTTATTTTCCCCATTATTTCTTTCTTCTGTTATTTATATACCTTCTCCTGCAATGATAGTGCATATTCCAGTACAATGACTATTGGACTATTCTTTTGGTTTCTACTTAATGAGTTATCTAAATAAAATCTGGGCCCTGCTCTATTTCAACTGCCAAATAAAAAGAAACATGTACATATTATTTTTTATAAATTGCCTGTTAACAGCACTCTGAATATTTTGGTTTACTTAAGAGTTTAAAACTGGAAGAACAAATAATAAAAGCCAAGGTGGTAGAGAACTTTTTTAACCATAAGAAGGTGTGGTTCTAGTGTTACCTGTGTCTTTAGTATCAGCAAAATATAATGTTTGCCACTGGAAAACTGTTCAATCTTTTCCAGTGCCTCACTGTGCTGGCCAGGCTATTCTGTAGTCTGCCAGTAAAAGCCACAGGGTACATAATCATAAATTCCATTTCTCCTCTGGTGGCCCAGCACATTAAAATAAAAACAAAATTCCATTGGGAACACTGATGCCTGCAAACACAGCATTCTCATATGGAAATATTACTATAAGCCAAATTTTCTCTACAGGTACATCGTGAAAATAGGAGAAAGTCAATGAGTCATTTATGGGAGTTTCGTTTGTCCCTTCCAGCTATAGAGGACACTCCCAATTTTCTAGGCTTGAAGCTAACTGATGTTAAAGTTGTTTTGTCCGTGAGCTATGTATGATGAATATCTGACTTTTAAATCTTTGTTTTCTTTGTCATCACACACTTTCTTTTTGAATATATTATCCATCAGTCTACATGGCTCACAATGTCTTACCTCCAGAATCAAGGACAAAGTGATAAAAATAAGGGACAATGATGGACACTTTTTAAAATATTACTACCACTAACTTGATCAGTGGATAGAATAAGAGAATGTGAATTAATATGCATTTTCTAAATTAAATAATTCAAATTATTGTCACTATTTATTAAGTGCAATCCACCACCTTTCCTTCCCAAATTATCAGCATTAGGAGGGATTTAGAGGGACAGAGCAAAATTCTTGCACAGTTGAGAGGTACGGATCACTGCCTTCTGTTAAAGTTCAGCTGATGACACACCACTTACCATATCCCATTTCTTATATGAGGACCTTCAAGTGCAGTCCTACGATTGTGATATTGCTAACATGGATTTTCTTATCTGATCATACCTGCAACTAAGGTTTCCTTTACATTTAAATAATACCATTTCATGTTCATATACTCGATAATGTATGTCATGTGTCGTAAAAGATGTGAAGTCTTTGTGTGCTAGTGCCCTCATAAACAAGTTGAATAGATTTCCCAACTAGTATTCATAATGACATTCAGAAAATATGTTAGTATAACTTTGGAGTGTGTTTGTTTCCACTATGCATGTAGCTGGTATACAAATGTTTATGCATGTTACAGAACATTGTATGTGTAACAAAATTTCATTGAGAGTATAAAATTTATCTCATGTTTTAGCTATAATGAAGATGGTTTTGGAAAGTGTATATTCAGGCAAGGACTGCTTTGACAATGTTGGTTCATTCATGATCAGCGGACCTAGCTGGATTCCTATGAAAATAATTTGTATGTGGGGCAAAGTAAGCCACACACACCCCATTAGGGGATATTCTACCAGAACACTTCCTATTTAGAATACTGCCTCTTAGGTTATAACTCTTTTCAAACAATCTCTTTAAATTTGCACAATGTAACTAAATGATTTATGAAAAACTATTCCTTTATTAGGAAAACACATGTTGAGTATAACCCTGTGTGCTTTACTACCCTTAACAAAAAAAAGTCATATTTTTAGTATTGTAAACATGCTGTGGGATCTGACAATCTGCTTAACAATGCTGGTGAAGTCTGCTGAGGGATGCATTCAGTCTGCAGTATCCTTAATATAAATCAGAACAGAGTATTTCAACAAAGAGTTAAAGCATTTAGTCATGAACCATCATTCTAGACAGCAAGCATTATGGTTAATGAAAACCTGTTACTAATATAGCACAAGATATGCTGCTATACCTCATTGTGAACAGGATGTCCAGACTCATTCTGTTGGCATGCGAACAGCAGCAAGATTTTATGCAAAGCAGAGTGTAAAATGACAGCATGTGGGAGGATTGGTTGGCCCAGTCATGCAGGTGTTGAGATATTTATAATGTTAAACGCCAGGCTGACTTAACTGCCCCTTTGGGTATAGGAGATAATAGGTGGTTTACAGCCAACTTACCTTATTCATGTACTAGTTTCTACAAAAAGGAGATACACCATTAAGCATAAACAGCTTTTTTTCTATGATTAAATCCTGCTTTAAATAATAAAGAAAAGGCGAGACAGCTACATATCTCAAAATCACTGTTGTCATGAGAAATAATGTAGTTCTAATATGATTCTACTGCTTGTGCAGAACACGTTGCCACCAAATTAATGCACATGTGAACAGCTGCATAGAATCATCTGTACCAATCAGAAGTAATTACATCACTGAGTTCAAAAATACGCCCATAGCTTAGAACCTAAATATAAAGAACCAAAATATAAAGGCTTTATAACAAAAAAAAAATCATTGCATGTAAAAATATATGTAATTATCAAGATTAAAAAAAAACGTTCTTGCTAAGCTTAAGCGAGAACTCCGGACACTGATAAAATCAACCAAAGCCAGACATGAGATAAAAATAATCACCCTGGCAAAGCACAACCACAAAGCCTTTGTTAAATCTGTTAGAAACCTTAGTACAAATATCCAGGCTACATAGCGCTAATAATAAATTATATCACTTTCTCAGATTAAGAGGACATAGCAACTTTACAAGCAGATAAATCTGTCACTAACTTTTCTCCAGTCTCCTATCCTACTTTTACAGTTTTCATACCCTCAGCTACATGTCTCCCTGAATTCTGTCATGTACAAGTCCTCAGGGCACTAACCAAGGCCAAAAACACTGCCAGATAACATACTAGGCTACTTACTGACTAGCCTAAAACAGAACTTGCCAGGCCCCCTACCGTGGCTATTCATTGTCAGCCTCCAAAATAGCTTTGTGCCAGATGAATGGAGGACAGCAACTGTCATCTCCTCCACAAAACAGAGCATCAACAGACCAAGGAAATTATAGATCCATAACTCTGATCAGACTTATCTGTAAGACTATGGTAAAGATCATTATGGAATTAATAAAAAAGGACATAGGCAACCTAAAATCTTTTAATCCAAACCAGTTTGGATATGACATGGGCAGATCCTATGTAATTAACTTGCTTGGCTTCTTTGAGAAGGTTACTGAAACAATGGATGACAGTGAATCAGTACACACCACATATCTAGACCTTGTAGAGGTAATTGGCACCATTCCACACTCATGTATCATAGATAAATTACCTAGCTAAAATGACAATCCCTATGTAGTTCATTAGATTATTTAAAAAAAAAAATGGATAATAAAATATAAGCCAGGAAACTAGGATGGGCTGCTCTACCTTCTCCAAAAGAAAGACCTGTCACTAGCGATATACCCCCAGGGATCAGTCTTTGGGTCACTCCTCCTTGGCATTTTGTCCTTGCAGATCAAAGCTATTGTTAATGGCTTATGGCTGACCAAGTTTGCAGATGAGTGTAAATGTGGTGTCATTATAAACTGTACAGTGGACATCAAAATTCTCCAACAGGGCATTTCCCAAGCCAAAGGCTGGTGTTAACACCGTGCACTAAAACTATAGGCCAAGAAATATGTAATAATATCTTTAGGTAAGCAAAAAATCCCATGTAACTATCACATTGATGATATACTCCTGAAAACTGATCCAGTAGTTATGGACCTAGGAAACTATGAAGACAATGAGCTGTCCTTTGATCACCATGTATCTTCTACTTAAGGAAGTCCTTCTTTATTGCACAACTCAGTACTAAAGGAATGACATCCAGTTCCAGGGATGTGAACATTCCTCTGTATTACTGCACTCATCCTTCTATGAGTATAAAGCCCCATTTGGTATGTACCTGTCAAAATACCCGACAATATGTCAATGCTTGCAATGTTTTCTTGCTAAGAAAATAAAGCATAAAAACTATGCATGTAGTCTCAAAACGTAGTCCCGCTTCTCAGTATCATACAGGTTACTAAGGGGCAATCTCCGCTTTGTATACAGAGCTTCAGCTGACTCTGTTCTGTCAGACTTGCTGCACATTCACAAGCCCGATGGTGGCATAAACAACTACTCAAGAGATATAAATCTCTTTTACACAATAAACAGAACATATTGGCTGGATAGATATGTATCACAGTGAATACACTTCCTCTCCATATAAAGCACAGTAATACTCTTACACTACTCAAACATAATCTGGATAACTGGATGAGTAACCCCAAATTCACCACGGGTTGGCATCCTTGTCTGTCTTGGATAGGGCGGTATGTAAATGTTCTGCTCATCTCTGGATTATACATACTTAAAACATAAGGGCTAACATTTTAATGTGATGTATGGCTAAGCTTCTAAAGATCCGTATGGATCAGTAACTTAATAACTACCTATGAACCTAAAAAATGCCTCCAGCTTATATGTGCAAATAAAAATATCAGCTAACCATTACCTCATTTCAAATAACTTTGTTTCGGTTCCTTGTACGAAAATAAAATAGAAATATAATTCATACCTTCCAAGCTCTATCCCGGCAGTCAGACTATCTCAGATCTCCTTACAACTGCACATTACCTAGAAGAACAGGTAGTTATATGGTTAGGGAAACTGCAGAGTCAAGAAATAATCTTACTTTTAAAGCAAAATACCGTTGGTGTACTCATTTTACTATAGCATTTTATTTAAATACAATACTCCTAATTCCATCCCCAGATGTATGACAGAAAAAAAGAGAACAATGTCCTTATTCTACAATTTGTGCAATTTTCATGTGCTCAGAACCAAGATAATTATACTTCTGATGTCAAAACAAAGCACTGTTTTACTTTATTTGTATTTGAACTAGGGAGAGCACTGATGTACACGATCCTTTTCCCTTAATCTAGTTAACTGACTTGCTCACAGTGATACTGTAAGCAAATAGAAGCTGAGGGATTCAAACCATAGACTTCAGAATGCAGTTTATTAACAGTTCATATAGTCTTAAGCCTCTGCACTAAATATCAGAATGCACAATGCTTTATGACAAAAAAAAAAGAAAGAAAAAAGACAACTACTGCTATATATTGTTTCATTTATTTTTATTTTATTTTTATTTTATTTTACATTTGTTAACCAGGAAAGTCTGACTTGATACAGGTCCATTTTCAGTGAAGGCCTGGGGAGAAAAGCTCCAAATGTACAAACACAAGTGTAAATACAGTGAAATTATTACAGTGAGTTATCAGAAAGCTGAGGTTTGTTTAACGATATGTACACACAGGTACATGTTTTTCTCACATACACACAGCAAAGGTTGGAAGCAAGTAGCTGAGAAAGAAATAGTTTAAGATTCCATCTGAAAAAGTAAAACACATATATTAAGATGGTTATCATACATGGTGTAGTGTTAACTTTAAATCTTTCCCGTATGTGGGTGATACACAGAATTGTAAGTTAGAGAGTCAGAGTTTTATTCTTGTAATGAGGTTCTCATTTATGAATTATGTTTGAATGGGGGTTAGTCAGGGTTTGTACAAGGACAAAGTCACTGCATTTTTAGGTATTTCCTAAGGGATTTTTTGAATTGGGATAAGGAGGGGTCAGTGGTGAGTTCAGCAAGAAGTAGGTTCCAGTTTTTACCAGCAAAGTTGGAGAATAGTTATTCACCAGCTGAATTGTTGGTTTTAACAGTTTGCACTAGCAATTTTTTGATCCGCGATGGTGGTGCTGCGGTAGCGTTGTCGCCTCACAGTAAGACGCTGATCGGTTCAACTCTCAGCTAGAGCGTTTTCTGCGAGGAGACATGCGTGAATGGGCATACCTTCGTTGAAGGTTGTGTGTTAGGGCTGGCAACTCAGCACGTAAAAATCAACTGCCAATCATTAGTGGACCGGAGTTCCGCTGTGGTGATCCATAACCGGGAAAAGCCGAAAGACACAACAACAACTAGCAATTTTTTGGAAGAGCAAAGGGATTTTAGGTTACTGTATGGGGTAATAATATTTTTCAGTATGGGTGTACTGTCTGGTTGGTAGAGGATTTTATGAACAACTACTAGTTGGTTATATTGCAGTTGATAGGGTAGTTCAAGTCAGTCTAACGATTGAAGGTTAAGGCAGTGATGGGTTCTATAAGCTGATCCTGTGGCAAATCTGGCAATGTTATTGTAGCACCTAGTAAATTTATTGAGGTTTGGTTTGCTTAGGTTTATGAAGATAGGTGAGGCCTAAAAAAGGGTCGATAGCAGGTGTGTATGGGCAATAACAGTTCTAGCAGATGGGGTTAGGAATGGTTTAAGCCTGTATAAAGAGCCTCGATTTTTTTAACTGTTTTAATAGTTTTGTCTATGTGAGCATCAAACTTGAAGTTATTGTCGATGATCACTCCCAGTAGTTTAGTACTAGGTTCTGGGGAAATTATGGTACCATTGTTAGATATTATGATGAGAGGTGGTGAGGGGATCTTGCAAATGGGGGAGAAGAGTAATAGTTTGGATTTATTTGGGTTAATAGTAGTTGGCGACCAGTGAGCCAGTTCTCTACTTTATTGAAAGTGATTTGGGACAAGAATTGTAAATCTGTGGAGGAGGTGGCAGAGCAGATTAGGGTTGAGTCATCTGCATACTGAATACAAGTTGCATCAGGGATGACTTTGTACAGGTCATTAATGAATATTAATGAATAGGAGGGGCCCTAATATAGATCCCTGTAGGACTCCAAGGGTGACTGGTAAAAGGGACGATAGGTTATTCTTCCATAGTACAGCTTGTTGTCTGTCACTTAGGTAAGAATGAAACCAGGTAATTGTTAGGTTATCTATGGAGAGTAATTTTATTGTGTTTAAGAGTAGCTGGTGATTTACCATATCAAATGCCTTGGATATGTCAAGGAAGAGGGCTGAGGAGAGCTTGTTGTCATGACGGTTTTGATTTATTGTATGGGAGAAGGAGAGAAAGGCTAAGGTTGTACTATGGCAAGGTCTAAATCCATGCTGAGAGGGGGCTAGGATTGTGATTTGATTCAGATAGGCAAGAAATTGCTAGTAGATACATTTTTCCATTATTTTAGCCAACAGAGACAGAATGGCTATAGGCCTATAATTTGAAAGTTCAGTGGAATCTCCCCCTTTATGAAGAGGAAAAATGTGGGAGATTTTCCAGATGTGGGGGATATAGGCTTCGTGGATAGTTCTATTGACTAAAATTGATATGGGGTATGCCATTTCATTAGCAGCTTTTTGGAGATATTCTGCAAGTAGTATGTCTGCTGAAAGGGTGGTGGGTTTCAGTTTTTTAAGTAGGGACTTAGTAAAAGATATTGATACTGGATCAAGCTTAAAGGGGATCTTATTATCAGGTGTGGGTTGGTGGTACTTGGGATACAGGCAGATAGCTTACTGGCTAGGGATTGCATGGTTTCTGTAAAGAAAGTGTTAAAGGTGGTAGCAACAATTTTAGGAGGTTGTTGGAGGTAGTTAAGTTGATTGGCCTGGGTGGAGAAGTCTGTTTATGCCTGACCAGAAATTTTGTGGCTGATTTTGGTGCTTTTGTTGCAGATTACAGTAGTAATTTTTTTGTCTAGCATAATAGACTTATTTGTATAATTTCTCAGCTATTTATATATAAGGTGGTCTTTTGGAGATTTAGTTGTTCTCCAGGAGGTCCACGTTTTGTTTCTGCTATTTATTACATTTCCTTTTCATTGCTTCCTCCATTGATGATGTGTTCGATTTGTGATTAGCAGCATAAGCACTTTGGTCACAAATGACACGAGACACAACATTGCAATGGTTATTTGTTGTATTAAATGCATAATGCAAAGTAATAAAATATTCTCCCTATTGAAATGTCCACACTCAGAATGCCTTGTGTTGACAAGCCCAAAAAGAGACCAAAAACACAGGAGAGGAGTGAATTTTGAAAATTGCTCTTCTCCCTAAAACTTTGTGAAGGGTGACAAGCCCTTCCTTGCACCCCTATCCCCACCAAATGTATTTATATCAACTCTGAGTTCTGAGGAAATATTCAAAGAAGTGGTACTTGGACTAAGTAGATGTAAGTCTGTTTGTGTTAATTAAGTCTCAGTATTTTAAGACTCACTCTAGTCGGTCCTGACATTTCAAATGGTTACCAATAAGATCAGACAGGATTTTCTTTGTCTCCACAGCTTGTGTGGTAAGCAACAGGAATTCTTTCATATGTATTCAATAAGGAAAGATTTTTATTTTCTTTTCCAGTTTACCTCCTAAAATAAATACAGCCACAAAACTTTGTTTTATTACTTTGTATAATGTGTATAATATATATATATATATATATATATATATATATATATATATATATATATATATATATAGCTATATAGATATATAGATATAGATATAGATATATATTAAATGGTACAAGGCTGCTGTACAAATATAACTATTGGATGGTTCATAACTCACATATTCAGATAATTAACAATGGGTTTCTTTTACCCATAAAACTGCACTTTCTTGAAATATTTAAAATTAATTAATATTTTTGTTTGTTCCATGCAATTGTAAATTTTTGGATAGTAGGAAAATCTCATGCCAGAGTTTGGATGCTAGTGACATTTTCAGTTTGCTAACACACAAACTATGGATTTTTCTTTCTTTCTTTCTTTCCGTGCTCCATGGCCAAACCTGGGCAATATAGGGATATAGTCCTTCACAGTAAAACTAGATTAATCATGTTCCACTTCTTTGAGTTTGCATAACATTGTGAAGAGAGCAACACTGGGGATGCTCTTACAACACATTGTCAGTAGACAGAGATTGAAAATTTCTAATAATACAGGGAGGTGACACTGACAGGACACTAATTCTGAATGCTCATTTGGAAGGACAAGCTGGACAGGACAGTAGTACCTGAGTGTCTGTTTGAAATTCCTTGGGTGTGTAGTAGTAGATGGTAGCTCACTTGCATGGAACATGCATTTTTGGCAATGTGCTTTACTGCTATGCAGTAACATCAGGATATTGACTTTAGATCACTTGTAGCATATAAACCAAAGGGTGAAAAGGTCATGCAGACAAACTATTCAGTACAGACTGCAAGAAAAGCCTAGCACTCTGGGTGACAACTGCCTGTGAGTCTGTGTGGGGTCCATGAGCTGAGTTGTGAGACATGCCACAGTAAGCCAACACTGGTTATGCAAACCAGGTAAACAGTGAGGTATACTAATTACAGCATAAGCAGCTGAATTCTATGCTAATCAACAAAACAAACATTGTACAGCTATTCAATAAGCTATAAAGCATCTGTGTAGACTGTGTGCTAGTTTGTCCAGTGTAATCCAAAATGCTTGGAATACAGCCACACAAAGGAGTCTACATGGACAGAACTATGTCAACTGCTACATTTACAATGTAAGTCTTGAACCTGGTGTGTATTGTGTAATAACAGAACGAGTGGCATATCCTTTTATCACACTAATAGAGCAACATATCGTTGGTTTTGCCATAACAGTAATTCACCTTTGCCACCCCTCACAAAAGAACAGTCTGTCATTGTTTATGCCATAATGGTAACTCTCATTTGCTCCTCCTATCCACAAAAGAACAGTCTGTCCTTGTTTGTGTCATAAAAGTAGCTCACATTTGCTCCCCCACCTACAGCTATTCTGTTGGTGATTGCTGTTCAAATGTATGCATTGTTTAAATCATTGTTCTTTTCTTCTTGTGTATTATAAATCATTGTGGAGCTTTTCCCCCAGGCCTCCACTGAAAATGGGTACCTGTTGGCCCAGTGGACCTTCCTGGTAAACAAATGCAAATAAAGAAAGAAAGAAAGAAAGAAAGAACAGTCTTCACTTGTTTGTGCAGTTGACCCCCCCCAAAAAAAAAGAACAGGAAAATGATACATTTTCCTAACAAACCATCTATGAAATCTTAAGCATTCTCTCAAAGGACCTGTTCCTGAAACATATTTATTGTGATGCATTCCATTTTCATGTATTGGCAATCATATATACCCTTGAAATGGCTAGGCAAACATGCACATGCCATCAATAAACTTCCATGTTATGCATACAGAGTAAAATCCTTTGCTTCAGAATTTTCTTAAATACATTCCAGCATATGCAGTATGTAGCTGAATAAATGAAAGCATACTGTCTGAAGTTTAATATGCTTCTGTGCAGATATATCCCAAACTAATAGCGTATCTTCAGTCTTCTTCACATAAACAAGTCTCCTTACCATCAGTTTGCCTAACTACATGGTTGTCTTTTTATATGGTGTGGATTCAGGGTTGTCAGCAAGGTGAATATTCATATGAGGTATGAACTCATTAGAATTGCTGAATCCCCAAAAAATTGGATCTGTGTAGAGATGTAAACATAGTGCAGCCACTCCCTCAGTGTTTGATGTTAATTGATTGCAACTGTGACTGATTAGTGTTTGGGAGAAGAAAAACACAATGGCACTGCAGGCTGCCTTACTTCCAGTGGATTTGTCAGGTCACATCTACAAACTGTTAGATGAAAGGTTGGAAATGTAATCAAGCAGCACACAAGTTACAAATTGCATTCCTTCACATTGAATCTGCACTTCATTTTTTGGCAAATGCATATGATATTATTTCTACTTCACCTGACACATTGTAAGGCCAATGATATAGAATGGCTTACACACTGCATGTCTCAGATTACTGCTCAAATACACAAAGAATGGCCAGCAATCACAAAAAATGTAAGACAGAACTGTATATTTACAAGCAATAATCATGACAGGCTATGTGATCATTAGGTGCACTACATCCAAAACTAACAAATGTACAAATAATGCTTGTATGGTTTGATATCATTGTAGATGCTGTTTTGCAGTTGGTTGTGTGGATTTTGAGTTAAGTTCTTTGCTGCAAAGCTGTTTGTGTGGCAAAGAGGGACAAGGCACCACAACACTAAATGCTTCACAGCACAGCAGGATAGGTCAGCCCTACAGGATCTGCCTGCCCCTCGCCCACTGTCTCCAGCACCATTGCTTAGCATGTCTAGGTATTGACCTGGCAGCACCACCTCTGCTGCCTCTGCAATACCTGTCCTCTCAGGTAGACCTACCCTGCAGGCCAATTGTGTGGTACTCTCCAGGAGCAGTAGCTGAGATGATGATTTTATCACACACACTGAGATGCCAGGGATGGTGAATAGGGATGTGCACTGCACTGTTAGTGCATGCCTACACTGGTTGGAGAGGCTGCTCTACCTTATTTTACCCAATAGCAGGAAGAGGAGAAAGAAACATCAAGTACTCCAGCCAGTGGCAGAGTAAGGTGACAGTGATGACAGTCCATTGGGTGAGGACTTAATTCTCACTTTTACCCAGGTTGACAACCATGGGTTCTGGATGTCTCCACCTCATTCTAAATATGGTGTCCTCCAATCTTTTGTGTCTATCACCATCCCTGTCTCTTGTCTTGTTTGTCTTGTCTGTCTGCAACTGCTTCCTCACCTGCCCAAGTTACCTGAGCCAGACATAGCTACATCCCTTCCCCAACACTCGTCTCTCTTTCAAGATAAGAAAATGGGCACCAGTCCCACAAGAAAAACAAAACTCACCCCATACATAGCTCTCCATTTTGCACATGTGTGTTCTTGGCAAACTTGATTCAATCCCAATTGGCTATACAAGAATGTGTTGTGGTCAACCCTCTCTCTGGAGGTGACAGTCCAAATTCTGTTAATTCTTTGCACATATGTTCACTTTACACTGTTAAAGAAGTGGATAACTATGGTTCTTGCCTACCTCTTTAATACACATGCCTGACCTGCTTTATCTTTGTTCTTCCCCCTGATTGCTGCCCATTTTACCATTGTCCTATCTTCCCCATTTCTTTTCTTTAATGCATTATTGCACGATGGTGTCCATTGTGCAGAAAATCAGAGCAAAGGTACTGTGAAAGTAATTAAAAGTATTACATACAGCTGTATTCAAACTCAGTAGCATCTGTCCACAAAAAGGAATGTATCACTGCATTAACACGTGCTACCAGAGAGTCATTTAAGTAACAGGTGTATTCCAGAGACTCAATACTAACTGTCAGACTTTGTTCTTCTCCATGCTTGCTCCCCATTTCACCATTTTCCTATCGACCCCATTTTAACACTGTTATTCTGGTCAAAAATTGAATCACACACAACATACATAAGTATTAAAATCTGCAATGGATCTCTTCACCTTTTGGTCTCCATGTTTGTGAGGAGGTGCACATTAAATACCAATGTGCAGCAACAGTGAGTGGCAGCAAAATGCTGTATTTATCTCCATGCAATGCCACTTAATCCCACTGTGCTATGGAAACACACAGCAACAGATCTTGTATAAACAATTTATGTCATTGCATTATCACTCTGTAATGAAAAGTATTAGATACACCTGTATTCAAACCCAGTACCATCTGACCCAAATAAGGAATGTATCAATGCATTAACAAGTACTGCCACAGAGTCAGTTAAGCAGTAAGTGTATTTCATAGACTCAGTACCAGCTGTCAGGCTTTAGTAATTCAGCTCACATTTGCATCTCACATGTGTAAGCACTTTGCTAACCATTGCACAAATCTGCTGCTCGCCATGTTATGGAAATATACATATTATGCTGTATTATTGCTGTTTACTATCTATTTGCTGTGTATGGCAAATTACATGTGGAAACATTACAAACTGAGGGCACTATCCAACAGTCTGTCACATATTTACAACACATCCATGTGTTTGCATCCCCCAAGAACCACAACCCTTGGATCTCATTATTTTTCCACACATATATCAATCACACTACAAAATGTAATACCAAATGTTGTGTGCTATGCAATGCACATCAATCTGTCAACATGCAGAACTGCAACCATTGACCTATGCTCCTAAAATGTCTTATCT
>NC_056744.1:238059936-238064936 GCF_019279795.1 Protopterus annectens
ATATATCACAGGTCCAGTGATCAGGTCGGTACATCAGGGGTGTCTTCTAGGATCTTATCTGCCCAGTAGTTAAGTGATGGACTCACAGATGACATATGCATGCTGTGTCCAAACAGCTGCCTCAAGGACCACAGCTTGTAGGAAATGATTGTCTCCATCTGTGATATTAGTATAATACAGACAATATCAACACATACCAAAAACTGTTGCCACAGCCAAGACAACACCAGAATTGGCAAGAAAAATGGAGGGATTAGTTGAATCAGGAAATAGACACACCATCCAAGCATAATGTGGAAATTGCATCCTATAATCAGACCAATAGATATGTGAACTGTGTCCTGGAGTAGAAGGTAAGTGGTATATTCACCAGCATGTGGCCACAGTACTGAAAACTACCTTAAAGCTAACACAACTACCAGGTATGTGAAGGACATGCACATCAGAGGCCATAATAACGTCATTGTTTTCAGCATTCATCACACCAATAAGTGCGTACAATGAACCCTTCTTCATGTGCCTCCCTACACATCTTCCAGTGATGTGTAACTAATGTGTATTATTTTGTCACAGCGCAGTATCTCATAGCTTAGTGGCCATACCTAGGTATTCTTCCTGTGGAATATACATGACTGTCTGATTGTGCAGAACACCAATCAAGTTGTTTCACCAAATGCATGTGTGCTACCTGTTCTGTTTACACACACACTACATACATAGGTGTATGACAAAATTAATGGCATGTATTTCTTCCATGGCAGTGTGGATTGTTCCATAAATATATATATATATATATATATATATATATATATATATATATATATATATATAGATATATACCATGCACACAAAGCAACTAACCTGTATTGCCAGCACTGTCGCATTCTGATATAGCAGTGTCCCTCATAACACCTCCAGCAGTGCCAGGACAGTACAGTGTGCATGATTACCCTCCTAGAGTATGGATGTATAATAATAGTTGTTCAAGTGTGTGTGTGTGTGTGTGTGTGTGTGTGTGTGTGTGTGTGTGTGTGTGTGTGTGTGTGTGTGTGCAGACTCGTATTATCACTCTACGTCACATATGTTATGTCAGAGGCATGGGATTAGTGGTGTAATTATTCTGATATTGTCCATGATTGTAACCGTTTACATGTTATCTAATGTAAGGTGAAACTCCAATGGCAAAAGAAACACACCAGGGTCTTCCAGCAGACCACAACTGAAGTAAATGAACTGAAAA
Source organism: Protopterus annectens (assembly GCF_019279795.1). Taxonomy (NCBI): domain Eukaryota; kingdom Metazoa; phylum Chordata; order Ceratodontiformes; family Protopteridae; genus Protopterus; species Protopterus annectens. The sequence goes on from NC_056744.1 coordinate 238,061,177, forward strand.
CAGCACAGCTGAATAAAAAAGTATGGTTTAATTTCTGAAACAGCACAGGTGAATAAACAAGTATAGTTTAATTTCTAAGTGGTTTCACCTTCAGTAAAGGTATCATCAGAGATAAAAATAGAACACAGGAAGACATTCTGTTTAAATATACCTCTCAAAAGGTATTTAACCAATAAAATCACATCTAAAGCGTAGCAGCATTTAAAGTGGCAGTGCATATATACGAATCACAAATACAAATACATATGAAACAGACATAAAAAAACATAAAACATGACAGCATTTAGATGTGTCATATAATAAATCTAACATCTTACTTGCATAAAGGAAGAAATCCATTATATCACAGCCCCCCCAACTGGCTTCATAACACAAATCGTGTTTCCCTTAATCTGGACCAGCAATTCTTTCTTCAGATGCTAAGTAGTCTTTTACTTTACCACTTATTTATAAGAAACAACCAAATTTACCCTTACAAACTCTCTCAAAAACAGAAATCATAGGGTAGCAAGGTGGTACAAATGTACACTTCCTTTTCAAAACCATGGAACTACTGGTTGGGAGGAGGGAGAAAAATTAAATAAAACATAATGTTAAGCTGTCTGACAGTTTAAAATGCAGTAGCACTTGCCCCGGGATTCATAAAGCTCAGCACAAGGCCGGCGATAGGCTTGCGCCGACAGTGTGGCGTGAAGATGGTGCAGTAGCGCCAAATGCATATTAATGAAGGTGCACTGCCGCCACAGCCACGTGCATAGGAAACGAGCGCGAGTGCATAGGGCGTGTCGAAGTGCCACACAGAGGTGTGGAAATGTCAGCTGTTGATGTGCAACCTAAAATGCTTGCATATAACAATTTGCAAGCAACAGTAATCACATCTGTCAGTGTCCATGGATACTGAAATGTATGCAAAGCATGCAATACAGTTCCTGCGAACACAAAATGAAGAAGCAAACGGTAGGGAATAACGGGTATCTATCCCTCGAACAAATGATATTGAAAACCATGTGCCCATAGTCCAACGCAGTGTAGATAGTTATACAAACTGGAAGTGAAACGCATCATGTTAGTGCACCGCCAATAGGTATGTCCAGCCCAATGGTCAGGGCCACCAGGTGACCCACATTGTGAGGGAGAGTACACAGCTGGGCAGATGTGTCCATAACAAATCCACGATAAATGTAAATATCTAGCAACCGTATGACAGAATTATATCCCACAACGCATGTAACAGTCACATACAATAGGTATGTCCGTATTTAACATACCATATGTGACAGGAAATAGAATAAGCATGAAAACGAAACAGAAGGAGCATATAAACTGCTACAACAATAAGGCAACATGTAGGCTTAATTATCAGTAGCGTTGACTGTGGGTACGTGTTTTCCAGTACAATCAGACGTGTCTGGAATATATCCCATCCTGGACATAGGAAAAGGTCGCATCGTACCAATGATCTGAACAGTCGGCCAAAATCCGCACATATGTGGTCCAAGCTGTACTTGTCAGGATGTGTCACAGTTGAACGGGTATTACCCAGGTGTACCAACCATGTCATGAAAGTTAAGTAAGGGCTTGTATTTATGTGCGTGATGTATAGCATGTGGAAGGTGAAACATGCCAGGGTAGTCCACACAACCATACAGGTACCTGACATATGTAGTGTATGCAATGTGTTACCCTGACCGTGTCATGGGCCATCAACCAAAGCAGTGATGGATGGAGTGTCAGGAATATGTGTGTGGGGGGGATGGGTAATGGTATAAACCTCAAAGGCGAGATTGTGTCATATGCAGAATAGGTGAACTGGAGGTGTATGAGGGAGCAGTGGGTGAATCAGAAAGAAACACAAAGAACATGTATACACATCTGCAATACAACCTGACAGGCCATACTGTAGAACACAATCCCACAAACATATGAATATTAAAATGTGCGATACAAATGTACAGAAATGTCACCGGCACATACCCACAGATTGGTCCTGATGGAACCGGCAAAATCAAATGCAACACACCTGGATGCATAATGGAATACCCAGCATCCTCTCCATAGCACACAACCCGCCTTCATACCTGAATGTCCACCAAATCCAGCCATACTTGGCCTACTAGCTTGGCGCAGCCACATCTACACATAGTGACCACTACTCATATGTAGTAGGCAGTGTCACTCTAGGCAGTTTCAGGATTGCAAACTATGTATCCCTTGCATGTAAACCCCCCAGCACATTTTCGTAATGCCAAAAGAATGGTCATTATTGGTCTTGTTAAATTTTTGGATATCCCTCATGGGATAAGTAACCTGTGTAAACATTAGAATGGGTATCAAGACACAATGTCCAGTCCACTAGACATCTGGACACAAGTTGGAATGTACAGTAGTGATGCACGAGATTGTCCAGCCCTAGATGGTTATGCAGAACCTACTAGCCAGCATCAAACACCTGCCCATGATGCACGTGTCCCGACATGAATAATCGAGAGAATATATTGTATACATTCACACAGTGGCACATGGAAATAGGGTGATGAAGGCACTGATGTAAACAGGATACCCCCTGATCCACTGTGTGAGGGACAGTCACTGTGTGGGTAGGTGTGTCCTGACCAACAATGATACAATGCCAAATGTCCTGTGATTGTAGGAAATAACTATGTACCATACTACATGTAACAGTTGCCTAAAGCGGTCATGTCAGGATAGAATTCGTACAAGAAACAGACTAACAACTAAAGTGCTAAAGGTATAGGCTCACAGCTAGGAAACTAATGAATGTTCTAAACCTGCACTGACCATGGGTATGTGTTGGCCTAAACAATCTGGTGTCCCCAGAATATATCCCAAGCTGTAAATATGACAATGTGTCACCCCTACCAATGGTCAGAGCATTTGCACAATAACTGGCCAGCCTCTTAATCACTCACAAAGCCAGTGACCTTTGGAGGAAAGGTGTTGAATGAGAATGACTAATTACAACAATGAAGAGTAATAGACTCATTTAACTGCAGAAAATTAGTAGTAATACGAATCTGTCAACACGTTCCAAGTTAATAGTACTAATATGGTAGAAGTGTCCTTGATTGTCCCTGATTTGTCATAGCCTTGTCCCTGTCACTGTAGAAACTAGTCCCCGAGTATCACAGAGGTCCGTACACATATGTACACCAACCATCTGTCACATTTGTTGACAGGACTATTGCATACTTGTAGCGAATTTATAACTGATGTGCAGAATAATATTCATTGTATCTATAAATGAATGAAATAGTTAAATGTGAAGAGAAACACGTGTAAACCCCCTACCATGTATTATGTAGTGGAACCACTCCCCATCCTATATTATGTAGCGCCAACATAATAATGTGGTCAGAGGTGCCCAAACACCTGCATCTGTAAACACAGGTAGAATGTTAAAATCTGGACTAACTCTGTCCATGTGCTACATCTGATATTTGAACAGTGCCAGGGCAGTTGTAGTCACCAGTCGGACAAGCCTAAATCCGGACCAGCACATGAACACCCTGACAGTCAAACACAAGTATGTGCAAGGACTATAAGCGTAGGAGTTCTGAATATCCTTGGAGTGAGTAGACATGCAGCACGGGTCCAAAGCAGTAGGAAACAGGGAATGTCAGAAGTGTAGTACTGTGGTTTTCCCAGCAGGAGAATGGATGCCTGCTGTGTAAGGGAAGTGGTGAGGCGTATGTCAGAGTAGCTATGAACCATGAGTATACATATAAATGAGGCAGAACAA
>NC_056744.1:238067436-238107436 GCF_019279795.1 Protopterus annectens
TACCGGATAGTCTGTAAACCATCAGGGGAATACATAGAGACCAAATCCGTGCCATGTACCCGATTAGCATGGAGGTTCATAGTTATGAATCAGAATGTAACAAAGTCCAACTAAACACTTCCAGAACTAGTGATATTAGGTGGACAGGTGGCGGAATACAGGTAATGACAGATGACAACATGTATGAGTCATAAACAGCATGTACCTCGACAGATGTGAATGAATACATATGCTCTGTGACTGTCAATGTGTCTGGTTAATCGAACCAATTGTCTAAATGTGTCCCACAGGGTGTTATGCAGTGTCCCTGATACAGTGTTCATTCTCCCCCGTTGGTATGTGAGGTCTGCTAGTGACGGAATGTGCATAATTTGCTGACCACCTTAGGTAGATGATAGCATAACTGATGAGGTTCCACACCCATACGCCTTTGAGGGACACACCCATCTAGGCAGTTGTGTCCTGCAAAATGAATGTTATGGCACATGGCCTGTGAGTTCGGGAAAGGAGGCCATATATTGTGTGTAGTGGTGTCAAAAATTAATTTGTTGTATCAGAAACAGCTACATGTAATAGGAAACAGTATTAGCAATTATAATGCTACAAGAATAACCTTAACGTATGCAAACCGTGGAAGTAGTCAGTTTACTACTGGCTGTGGGTATGTGTTGCCTTGACACATGTGATAGCTCTACATATAGGATCTATAGGGTCGCCACCATTCTGAATGGCCAAAGTGGGACCTGCTCTGTAGAAATGTCAGACGTACCAGGGCAGAACATACCTACAGCCATGCATAGTACAGCAATATACATATCAGCACAATTCAAAGTGTAGTCTAGCAGCTGTAAAGTTGCTTATGCTACAACATATAACATATCTACGTGTCAGGTATACAAGACCTGTAACAAGCAACCACTACAGACACGTAAAATATGAGAATGTCCCCTAATCAGGACAGTTGCAATGGCTAGAGTATCGCCACATGACATATGCCTAATGAGGGACTATCCATTGCAAAGTGGGAAAGGTGTTATTCCTACAGTCTCCTGTCGTGGAATCTGAAAGGTGGAAAATGTACAGTAGGTATGCGGTAGCATGACTCGCCGGACAGCTGCATTAACAAAATCATAGTCACATGTCAACATTGCAGAGTATCGGTTCCCATGTATCAGGCAGATGGCAGCAGATCGTATGAGGAACACGCATATAATATGATTACATCACTGGACAGGCCGCCGAGTCCATACAGTCGAACGCCTGCCATCGCCAAATGGTTAGACATACCCAATACTGTAGTCATGTAGTCCGATGTAATACGTATTACAAGGGATCGCACACACCCAGCGTGAGTGACAAATGTAAGCAGAAATATTTGTGAGTGAGCGGCTGCAAGCGTGTTTGTCTACCAGTATGCCAGTAGTGCACTGTCAAAGAAATGTGGAGTCTAAACAGGTAAAAGGTGCTGTAACCAGAGGTCAGCAGTGCTTAACAATGTGCAAACCCATGCACAACTGCTCCCACCTGCTGGAATGTGCCTTACCCAGTCCGTATCCAAAGGCGTCGGTCTGTCCGCAAACAAAAATCACCCTATTCACATGCTGGTGGCAGTACACTGCGCACATAGCTCATGTGAATTAACAATAGACCATGGCATATATACAGACAATAGACCACACACACATCATACAGTGCAGTCATCCAACAGTATAGCAATGTACTGGCAGATCTGTCCAGACCACTGGTGTAGGCATGCCTGGCCGTCCTGTGTTTCAGTGTGTGAGCATGCCCAGTATGACTGTTACTCATGTTGTCAACTGACATTACCGTCATACTGTCATGTGTGTGAGCATGCCAAGTATGGACAACTGTATCGCATGTGTCACATATCCAGATAGTCAGTACTGTGTTGCCGACCCCTCCGTTCTACACAGACAGGTGTTATGCTGTGTCTGCAGGGTAGCTAATGGTCATGTGGCATTGGCAGTTGCTACATGTCTGCATAGCGTGGGGGGACATCCAACCTCATCCACAGTCCTACACAGCACCGTGGGTGGCACACATGACTCTCACATGTGCAGGTTGGACAGCGGGGCACAGCTGACAGTTGTACACATCTGCTGCTACTGTACTGGTATGCCAGGTACTCCATGTCAGTGTGTGGACCTACCTAAATTGCCGGTTGGTGGGATACCAGTGTACGTCAGATCCCAGTGTTAAATACCAGCACAGTGGTGTTGGATGTCCTAGCTTTCACAACCTACATCAAACTGCCTGGCCTGCTGTAGTCTGTATGTGTCTTTGGGGGTTGGGGTCATTCATTGGGCATATCCATAGGCCATTGTATATCATTTGTCTGTATTGGTCCACACCTGTCCAGCTGCATGGAACGTGTGTGGGCTGTATGGACACACATGATGTTCAGCCCATAATCTGCAGTGGGTTAGGACACCCTGTGTACTACTGGCTACCATTGTGACCCCCGTATGTGCTACAGATGTCATGGTGCCACTATGGACGTGTACTGTCTGCTGCCCAAACAGTCGGCCACCAAAGTCTCTTGGATGCTCACATACATACTATAGCAATGGGTAAATACACATTCTAATACAACTGCCAATTTTTAGGTCGATAGACGTACCTTGGGAGTGTTCTGGACCTGAGGACGGTGCTGGAGGGCTGCCTATGTCGGATGCACACAGTGCACCTCCTATACATGGCTGAGTACAGGTATTGTCATGTTTGGCATCCATTGTACTGTGTGCGGGTCAGAGAGGGGACATCCGTGGGTACCTACTATGTCAGTGCATATACCTTTTGTTGCCTCTTTGCCAAGGGCAGGTCATACTGTGCATGGCCTTTTGCCGACTGGGCCCTGCTCAGGTAGTTCCTTTGCCAAGTCATACTGTGACTGTACAGGCCTTGGCAGTGGTGTTGGGCCATGTGGCCCTGCCCCATGCTGTTCCTGCTGCAACTGTAACTGCAGGATCAGATTGAGTAGCATAGCAAATACCATAACAAATTGTGTGCATGTAGCTAGTGAATACTGTAGGGCCCCACCGGATGTGTCCGGATACCAGAACCATGAACTGAGCATCCCAAACACATGCTCAATTATATGTCTTGCCTGTGCATCCGCCTCATTATGGTGTGAGTGTTCAGGTGTGTGTGCATTGCTGATGGGTGTCATCAGCCACAACACCAGTGGTTACCCAGCATCCCCCACTAGGACACTGTAGGGGATTTCCATATTGGCAAAGGTGTGGTACAGCTGTGTCAGAAGCCATATATCGGATTCATCATAGCTTTTAGGGCAGACAGCACACACATTCAATCTAATGCCCTGGCCATCGCATTGCCTCAACACATGTGATTAGTAGACCAGCAATATGCATCTCTTCAACCACATGGATGACTACCCTGGGGTACTGAGTGCTACAGCCTGCACACACATACACATCAAAGCACTACCTGGTGAGCGGGGTAGGGTCTACAGTCACTGCAGGGGCATACCCTCTCAACTCTCATCTGCTCTGCCAATACCTCCTCTGACCTACAAACCCTAACACAGAACATATTTACCACAGTTGAGGCATGGTTCTTGAAACGCTGCCTACTTTTAAATGCCAATAAAACCAAACTCCTGCTTTTCACACCCAATAGGAAGTCCCCCCTCACTGACTTCTCCATTACCTCTAATAATGGCACACACATAGTCCCTGACTCCACCACTAAACTGTTAGGCATCACTATAGACAATAAACTCACTTTTGAAAACCACATTAATAACACTATCAAAACCGTAAATAGAAAACTTGGCTCCTTATTTAGAATTAAAAACTTTCTATCTCCACAGGCTAAAGTTACACTTGCTCAATCTCATCTTATTTCCACTCTCCTTTATGCCTCTCCCATATACACTAACTTAAAGAAAAAAAACCTTACTAAACTAACAAATGCATACAATAGCATCGCTAGATTTGCTACTGGAAATCCATTTAGAACTCATCACTGTCTTAATCTATTACAACTAAACTGGCTAGAATTGAACAATACCATACTTGTCTCCCAACTTACCTTTATACACAGGTTATTTTACCAGCCAGAAAATACCCCCATACTTTCTGATCTTATATCTCCCTACTCTAATCTAAACTCACTGCGCCCTCTAATAAACCTCTTGTGAAGCTAACTAAGTCTAATAACTCTGCAGGCGATTCGCTTTTTTCTAACACCATAGGTAAACACTGGAACTCACTACCTACCACTCTAAGTACTTTGACATCACCTTTCCTCTTTAAACAAAAACTCAAACAACACCTAAAGACTCTCTGGCTATGCCCTTGCATCAATCCTGACTAATCTATGATTCTACTCCCCCTCCTACTCTCTCCCATCTGTACAACTAGCTCTAACTTCCTTTGTCAATTAGTCTCTGTTTTCAATTTAATTAACAATTCCAGATGGTTGTATTTTTTCTTTGCTTATATTTTTTTTGCTCTCTCTGAATTCCTACTAAGTTTAACTCCCCCACTCCTATACTGTAAATAGAAGTAATATGTCCTCACTAGCACAAACTTTCTCATATATTTTTTGTTAGCACCAAAATTCTGCATGTACTTGTTTTGTTTCTAAACATTGCTAATTTTTTGCCTTCTTTTATTGAATCACATACTGTAATAACCCTAATGTGGAGCTTTTCTCCCCGGGCCTCTACTGAAAATGGAAATATATCCAGTTGGACTAGTCCGGTAAACAAATGTAAAATAAATAAAAAATAAATAAAAAAATAAATATGGCCTAGCTGTTGGAGGGTATGCCCCTGTAGTGACTGTAGACCCTACCCCGCTCACCAGGTAGTGCTTTGATGTGTATGTGTGTGCAGGCTGTAGCACTCAGTACCCCAGGGTAGTCATCCATGTGGTTGAAGAGATGCATATTGCTGGTCTACTAATCACATGTGTTGAGGACATGTACATGCTCACTAGCATGTGTTGACATGGCGTCTGTGAACTGATGCAATACTCGGGATGCAGATGCCTGTGAGATCCCCATGATATCCCCAGTTGTGCTGTGTGAGGTACCTGTGTTTAGTATACCTAGGCCAACACATACCGTGGTATCCACTGTGATGGGTTTCCCTCGGCCTGTTTGATGTGTCAGGTGTGGCAGGCACAGGTCAACAAGCTGCTGTAGGCGGTCTCTGTCCACCCCATAGTGCTCCACCATCCCCAGCTCATGTAGCCCCTGGTAAGTCACCCTGGGTCTATAAAGTCTTATGTCACCCCAGTAAGGGTTGTTCGGTAGCATACACATCCTCACTGCCCTCAGCCTCCTGCACATGTTGGTCTATGTTGCCTGCTGCAGCCCTTCTCATTTGGTTGGACTGTGTCATGAAATGTCCTCACAGGTATACACCGGTGGTGTAGAGTGTGGAAGAAACCTGTGTGTATGCTGCTTGTTCACATTACCGTACTGTACAGGTGTGGGCTGGCCATGTCATCTGCTGATGGTGCTGATCATCACCAGTTTGTGCAGCCTGTACACCCTGACTACCCCACCACTGCTTTTGTCCCTCCCAATGTCACCAGGCAGGTATAGACACACCCCTAGCTTAGGCGTGCTAAGGCAGGAGCACTCCCGAGGCACAGTTCTGCAATGTACGTACAGTATGTATGACCCCCCCCTCCCATGCTGTCAACTATATTCGAGCCCTGCACCCGGCTAACTACACACATACACTCCAGGTATCTGCATCACACCCTGGGAATAAATGGGATACACTATTGTCAATCTCATCTGCATAGTATAGTCTTCTAATGAATAGTTATATGTCCCATACTGAACCTCCAAATTAATAACCACTGCTTAGTGTCGCTCAGATCCATACACAACTGGTAACAGGTGCCTTACTATCACCATATTCGATGTCCCATGGTCTTCCCAGCAACAAAATAACCAGTGTCTACACGACTACAACCCAGGACCCTGCACACAACAGACGATGTGCATTACCACTACGCCTTGGCAGATATACATACATCCCAGGTTATCATGTACAGATCATCTGGCACAAACATTCAATAGTGCTGATGTCCCCAGACATATATGTTTATATCTATGTCTATCTCTCTATATCTACATATATCATATATATTATTTGTATACATATATACATAGATATACATACACACATATACATGTACACACATATGTAGATATTGCATTTATATCACAACAGCGGACCACATGGCAGCAAAGCATTAGACAGGCATGAAAAGGAAACTACATGTGCCACCTACATCATGTAGTGTTGTTACTATCAAGGCATGTGTGTTCTGTTGCGTCACATGGGTCAGACTGTATTAAGGATAAGAGTAGGGCTGCTGACATTTACTCACCAGACCTATTGGTGAATGTATGTGTTGACAACCCAGTGTCTTGGCAGAATATGCGGGCTGTGAACACTATATAGGTCAGCAAAACATACTGAACACATCCCGCAGCTAGCTACCCACACATACCAACACATAGGGTATAACTGCCAAACACACACACCTGCCATGCCTTGGAATCAAGCACCTACCTGTCTAGTCTACCACACTACAGCATTACGCAGTAACAGAACACTCTACTGAGTTTCAACATCACCGCACTCCCAGAGGCATACTTCTAGGTGGATGACATCATCAGCAAAGGCAAAGACGCCGATGGGGAATGTATGGAGAGTGAGCCATCTAAAAGCATTACTCTTTCCCCAGGCAGCTGGAAACACACATACACTTGGCAGGGCTGGGAGTCAAACATACACCTAACTACCTTATCACACTACAGCATTACATGGTTACAGAATGCGCTACCGAGATTACTGGAACACAGCACTCCCAGAGGCATACTTCTAGGTGGATGACATCATCAGCAAAGACACCGATAGGAAATGTATGGAGAGTGAGCCATCTAAAAGCATTACTCTGTCCCCAGGCAGCTGGAAACACACATACACTTGGCAGGGCTGGGAGTTGAACATACACCTAATTATTTTATCACACTACAGCATTACGCAGTTACAGAATGCGCTACTGAGATTATTGAAACACAGTATTCCCAGAGGCATACTTCTAGGTGGATGACATCATCAGCAAAGAAAAAGACACCGATAGGGAATGTATGGTGAGTGAGCCATCTAAAAGAATTACTCTGTCCCCAGGCAGCTGGAAACACACACACACTCGGCAGGTTTGAGAGTCGAACATACACCTAACTACCTTATCACACTACAGCATTACGCAGTTACAGAATGCGCTACTGAGATTACTGGAACACAGCACTCCCAGAGGCATACTTCTAGGTGGATGACATCATCAGCAAAGGCAAAGACACCGATAGGGAATGTATGGAGAGTGAGCCGTCTAAAAGCATTACTCTGTCCCCAGGTAGCTGGAAACACACACACACACACACACACACACACACACACACACACACACACACACACACACTTGGCAGGGCTGGGAGTTGAATATATATCTAACTACCTTATCACACTACAGCATTACGCAGTTACAGAACATGCTACTGAGATTACTGGAGCACAGCACTCCTAGAGGCATACTTCGAACATACACCTGACTACCTTATTACACTACAGCATTGCTCAGTTACAGAACGCGCTACCGAGATTACTGTGACACAATACTCACAGAGGCATACTTCTAGGTGGATGACATCATCAGCAAAGGCAAAGACACTGATAGGGAATGTATGGAGAGTGAGCCATCTAAAAGCATTACTCTGTCCCCAGGCAGCTGGAAACACACACACACACACACACACACACACACTTGGCAGGGCTGGGAGTCAAACATACACCTAACTACCTTATCACACTACAGCAATACACAGTTACAGAACGCGCTACCGAGTTTACTGGAGCACAGCACTCCCAGAGGCATACTTCTAGGTGGATGACATCATCAGCAAAGGCAAAGACGCTGATAGGGAATGTATGGAAAGTGAGCAGTCTAAAAGTATATTACTGTCCCAAGGTAGATGTAGACAAACACACGTCAGTGGTGTGAGCGGGACAACTGCCTATCTACGGAGCACTATTACAACACTACATAGATACGAGACACGCCACAGACAGTACGCCCTTCAAGACAGTCCCAGTGTGTTCAATACAGGAATCCATCCTGACGTGGGGTATGGACATCTGTTGCCTGGATGACCACTATCTCTATACAGGATTTCAATGGTCATGCCCATACACAGAGGCACATAATCGACACAAGGTGTCACTGGGCATTCTCACACACTTAGTAGCACACGTCCTTTTGGAATGTACTGTGTGTCCATCTACACAACGGCGTACTGGGCATGCTCACACATTTAGTAGTAGCGAAGGGCTGTCTTGTATGCACACAGATTCTAAACACGGAAGGGCACAGTGTGTCGATAGTGAACATCGTTCGCACGAACGCTGCACTACATATATCTGACACCGGTCATCAGTGCTAGCTGTGTAGCGTTCGTGATCACAGCTGACAATCCAGATCCAACAATGGGGAATACTGACATCTCTGCAGTGAGGAACACCTGGCATATGGCACAGTTGTGCACAATAGCACTACCACTGTATACCTCAGATACAGACATGTGGGCCATAAGACCGTGACGGACCGCTCCAGGTGTTACTGTCCCCACTTACATGAAGGTCACTCACATATATTGACCAGTACACACTCAAGAGCCATCACAGATGTCTCAGGTGCAGATCACAGTGGTAAATGCCGCATTCTCCTATGTAGCCTTCAGACATCTCTATGTCCTTGGACCAGCAAAACACAACCATACATTACTACAACACCATGTTACTCATGACCAGTGGACTGTACATAGATCTACAGCAACTGTGCAGACTACACATGTACTGACAGGGTTCCATCATGTGGTATGCAATGCAATGATACCACAGTCCATAACCAGGTCAGCTCTACACATAACAGGGGCCCTGGGTCTTACACAGCTGTAACAGATGACTGTCGCTGTTCACCAAAAAACACTCATGTTTGGATATGACATATATGTAATCGCAGTGAATATGTACATTGCCCACACACACACACAACGCATATGTACATAGCATAGCTTTTGCTGTCCTCCATGCAGACAAGTGACTACAGCAATCACACACATGCACATAGATGGTAGGTCCATGGCTGTTGAATGCTAACAGCACATAAGGTAGCAATGTTGATTGAGGTAATATTCCCTCTGTACTAGTTACCCATGACAACCAACATATCATACAACAGTCCATATGTCATGTATGTCATCACACATGTCCACCAATTGCAATGCATACAAACATGGCTACATGACAGGAATGTAGGACCAACACACATGTACATGTAGTGGTGTGCATGCAGCTACCTCGCATGTGCAGTAGCTGATGTATGTCGTTCATCTGTGTCTAACTACAACATGCAGTTGCAATGCAGCCCCATCACTGACACCTTCATATGGTGAAATACTGACAGTACGGTAGGATGTACATCAGGTATGGATGGATGTGTGTACATAAAGTGGTGGTCCACCTTTGCAGATGGTTGTTTGCTGAAGACAGCTCACAGGTGTGTCACAAGCCGTCTTAACATTACATGTGTAAACAGTACGTTATGTTACTGTTACTTGAAGATGAAGACATACAACCTACACAGCGGTTAGGGTGTTACTGACTGTACATCCCTTGACACCTGTAACACTTATATCCTCCTGTGTGCATATAGCAGCACAATTGCCGAAGGTAGCGTTGGTACACATAATGCAGCCAATACAGCTGCATGTCTGTCAGACGTATCATCATATAGCAGGTGTATGATTCACAGTACTGCCATGTGTGTTTGCTTGTGTGACCATACATGCCACGTATGGTGGGGAATACATCCCAATAGTTACACACCCCTGTACACTGTTGTGGAGATCTGTACATACTGCACTGTAGAAAGCAAGACATAGGCAGGGGTGGTGTGTGTATCACACACATGTCAGCTATCTGTATGTGAATGACATTTGTGGACTCCACAGTGTGTGTGTGTGTGTGTGTGTGTGTGTGTGTGTGTGTGTGTGTGTGTGTGTGTGTGTGTGTGTGTGTATGTATGTATGGCTGTCTGGTGCATGGAGTGAGGGTGTATGCTACCATACAGAACAGACAGGATCCCTAACCCCTCATGGTGATGCAGTCTACTACCCTGTTGATGCCATCGGTCTCAGCCTTCCTGGCTACCTGTACATGTTCATTCTCTGTGTCGCATCATGTTGGTGCACAGTACTGTGAAGTTGATTACCACATAGGCAGGGGTCCTCACCTCAACACTATCGAGTGTGCACTATAGTGTTGTTGATCCCCTGAGTGTGGGCATGGTACTGTGTGTTTCTGTGTATGTCTGTACATGTTCTCATACTGTAATGTGACAGTGTAATACTGCTACACAGTGAGGCCTCATGTTATCAACTGGCCTCTAACATTAACATCAGCCATACCGCTGTGTAAACCCCCTGCACCATGTCACCATACCTGTGATGTGACCCGGTATGGATGTCACGTCTCTAGCCACTGTAGCCTATTAAACAGCTCACATGCTTCTGGATCAGTAGATGTGTGGACATCTGTGGAATGGTAGAATTTCTAACAGTGAGGTTGAGGCTACGTATAGCATGCTGGTATTGCCATACATGCCTGTGAGTTCTCCACATTTACACATGGGAAACTGCAAACACTGCTACTTATTGGCACATGCAAGTAGACCTTAAGGAGGGAAGCAGGTCATCATTACCAACATGCTGTTACTGTTGTTAACAAGACACATACAGTGAACATACAACAATGCACTCTAACTGCAAACACTGTAAAGTAATGGCACATGCAATTAGACCTTAAGGAGGGAAACAGGGCATAATTACCAACATGCTGTTACTGTTGTTACCAAGACACATACTGTGAACATATAACAATGCATTCTAAACCTGTACTACATGTTGTGTCTGGTGCATGTCAACAGTACGCAACAAATGTAATATACACTTCTCACTATTCTGTGCACCCTGTGCATCAGACCATATGAGCATGTCCCTGCACCGATGGTGTGGATGACAGGGATGCAGCACAGGCATCATCATATGCACAGGGTGATAATGTTTGCCAGGGGCATAGGCTGCACCAGTGGATGACATCATGTGTGTGGGTTAGGGCCGGTGATCTGATTGGACATGTGTGGTCATTAAGCATGTGGGTGTTGTGGTGCCCTACAGATGTTTCTGTTGTGTGCGTGTATGTGTGCACACAGTTCTGCAATGTGTCCGGCCTACACAGGGGTATTATTAACAGCTCCAGATTGTACAGACCAGGATGTACAGCTCACTGTATCCGGCCATGGTCACATGACCTGTGCCAGCCAGGGGTTGCAGGGCACTACCAGGCAGAGGTACAGATTGGCTACTGTCCAATGACACATGTCCACTGGAACCGTGTCTCCACTGGGAACGTCCAGGGCCATGTCCACGTGGCCTGCTGTGTCCTGGTGTGGACAGCGCAGCACCAGCTGCACTGCTACTGCTACCGGCACTGTGGGAGCAGGCATGTGAGGTGGTTCATTCACATTGACCTGCACCAGGTGGTGTAGCTGGCCTACGTCCACGTGGCCTATGCCTCACTCCTACCAGATGTTCCAGCACAGAAAGCTCATGCTCGCGGATTGCCATGCCATGGTCAAGGATTCCAACCATGTCACCCAATCGCCTGTCCAGAATATCAGCAATCTGCTGTTGAGCATTTGCCAATGCCTGGATGTTGTTGTTTAAAGAATGGATAGCAGCCCTCTGAAGCCTCTGCCCTTCTCTGGTCTGCCATTCAGCACGTGACTGTGCCACCATTACAGTCTGGAACATGCATCTGGTGACACCGGCTGCTGCGCTCTGTGCTGCAGGTGCATGTCTGCCAGAGGTCCTCCTACAAGCAGCACTGGCCACATGCCTGTGTGGCACATCTGCAGTGATTACACTGACACCATGGTGTGGAGACACACCTTCTGTAGCCACCACACGTTCCTGTTCCAAGCTAACACACACTGACTGCCCTTCCTCTATGGCCACCGGTGATGGGGTACATGTTGGCATGAGAACTGTGTGCGGGGAAGAGGGGGACATAGCTGGGATGGCAACCATTGGCACAGATTCAGCCCCTGACAACCCTGCCTGTACCTCATGCATATGTTCATCACTGCTAGTATCTGTTGGGACACTAACTTCAGATGAACCGCAGGAGGGTAACGCACCTACATCACCTGTGAATGCAAAGAAAGACTCTACATTACAATAGAAACACAGACACACAGACACACAGACAGACCATGCATGTGATTTGACAGATGGCATGCAGCATGCATGTGATACAGCAGACGGCATGCAGCTCAGACATTAATAGTGGTAGTTAGCATCCCTTCCTGGGTTGCACACAACAGCAAGCAGGTGTCATATCAGAAACCATGCAGTTCACACAATCATGGTAGTAAGCATGCATCCCTGTGATACACCATGTGGACCAGCACAGGTTAACAGTACACATGGCTGATGTGACCTTGACATTGACATGTAGTATGACATGTAATCTGCTGACGTGTGCATTGACATGCATACATGTCTGACACAATGGTGTCCTGACACATGTACAGCAGTGTAATGGGTATCACATTGCAGTGTTGTCTGTATGCCCTACAGATATAAAACACATTTAGCAGATGTGCATGAGCATTGAAGGGTAGTATGAGGTGTCTACATTGCCATACAGTGTGAAGTACAGACACTGTGCCATTGCATGGTATCATGAGGCATCTATATTGCTATACAGTGTGTAATACACACACAGTGCATAGCCATGACTGCGTGCATAAACATTACATAACTACTGTGGATTGTGACCCACGTCGCTGAGGTGTATACACACACTAGACCATGCTGTGTCATGTGACAGGTCACTGGAAGACCTACAAATGACACCCCTGCACAACTACTAAAATGTCTTAGCTGTCTGGCAACCGTGTCCACACATGGCAGACTTGTCAATGCACCATGTCCCACATGACATTTATGTACCACACACACGAGGTGCACGGCTGACAGTGATGTCCAACAGCAGCAAGGGAAACGTACGGTATCTGTGGCCTGATGTGGTATCTATGTCTGTGGAAGCTGTACAGGTGACTACTGTCATGCTATGACACAGTCATGATGTTCACCACATCTTATATGGTCAAATTAAGTGACACCTCCACAAGCTGTGCACAGGCTTTTAGGATGTCCAGTATTCCACATCAACTATATAACCATTCAACAAAGGCTATAGTTGGACCATGTGTGGACAATGTGCAATAGGGTGTATACACATCACATCTACTGTGTGGCTACATGTCTCTGGCCATCCTCCATGGCCATGTGTGAACATGTGTTGGCCAAATGTTTGTGATGGCCATCTATCTCACATGTCTGTGTTGTCCCATATGACATACACCCATAGATGTCAGATATGTCACTGTCCACAGGGTTATTCAGACAAAGGGTTGTATGTTTGGTATGTGGGGTATGTGTTATGGGATAGTGAGACAATATTGCAGCTGGACCACTACATGTCTGGGACTTATCAAATGGCACATCACAATGTGTGCACCCATTGCAGGGGCATATTACACAATGGTGAATCCTGTGGGCTGCTCATATCCCAGCTCACTGTGTGGTACTGTTTGCGTACCACACATGTGTTGTTCCAATGTATAGTACATATGCCTACTTTGAACAACACCTCCACCGTTGTATGCACAGCTGTCCACACATCTAGCAATGACAGATACTGTGGTTTCATGTCAGTGTTTCATTTAGTTTGTATATATTGCACATGGGTAGCCAGTGTGATTGATGACAGATGTGACCTGTATATCGTGACTGGACCATACAGTATGTGTACATGTGTTAACTGGCCACATGGCGAATAGATATATGCATTAACATGCCTGATACTGATAACTGTCTCACCTGCAATGGACTGATGTCTGTGCGGCATGCCAGAGGTACCCGTATAGGGGTGACACAGCAGTTTGAACATTATCCATGACTGTATGACAGCTACAGGGTGCACTGTGCATGTTAACACATTCGCCTGTACAATAGCATATAGTATGCACATGTGTGCATACACAGGATAGCATACTATAGTATGCAGCATGCGTGTAAACATACCTTGCATATGATGTTGCATTACATATTGTACAGTGACACATGCAACTAAATGGGATATAATAGTCATATGTGCAGTAGTGACTTACTAGGCAACTCCAGGCTCAGTGGTTGGAAGACACCCACCTCCATGATGGCAGTTAGTGTTTGTGGATGCTGTTCTGAGGGTGTCCCCAGGCTGGCCAGTAGGTCCTCGGTGGGTGTGAGTGGGGGCTGGGTTGGTGGCCCACCACCTGTTCCACCTTGTTCCCTGGTGATTGCATTGGCATGCTGTTTTGCATGTCATATCAGGTCCGTGCAGTGTTTGTGCGCCTGCTGGTAGGTGCGGTTATGGCCACCCACATCATTAACCCTCCTGCATAGTTCCTGCCACAGGTTGTCACACTGCTGGGCATGCTGTGGCACATGGCTGAACAACACCTCATAGTTATCATGGAGGTACGGGATGAGGGCATCATCCTCCAGGCGGCTATATGCTGGCAGGCATGAACAAGGCATTATCTGGAAGGCATAATGATGGAGACAGGTCACAGTATCACAGAGATGTACAGAGATACAGCTGCACATACATTTGTATTAAATCTAATACATATGAACAGTTATCTTTGCAAATCTTCATGACACTGACACGACTGACATGTTTGTGTCACACACATGTAACACCCGTTGTGCATTGGATATCATCACCATATATGTGTGTCACCTTATTACATTGCTCATACTCGATATGAATGCTGTCTTGATGTGGGCATGTCTGTTTGCCTGTACTGGTGTTCTTACCTATCAGCACATGCCTGGATATGTCCACAGTAATGCTGTTGACATTGATGCTGTGTATATGTCACATATCAACACATACACTGCCTTAACGGACATGAGCAGTGACAATGCACATGTGCACGGAAACTTTTACATGCATGTGTTTTGCCATATACATCTACACAGCACTGTACAGCAGTTCAACATCCTGCCACGTATCGCCTGTGTTGAACATGTGATACACATGGGACAATGGCTAGCCGGATGTTATTCGCAGGGATGGTTATCAACTATAGCATGTACGGGCAAGGTTTTCTAGCTGTATCCAACAGCCATTTTGCCACCGCCAGGTGCATTAGTGCCACATTACTGAACCAGACAGTTAATGATACATCTACCATGCGGTCATCGCACCATGTATGACAGAGATGACAAGTGCAGCTTTGATGGACAGGGTTGCATGGTATGGCAGGAGTATGTAACATGTATGGCACAGGGATCTGTCCAGCATGTGGCAATCCTTGTAGTATGACGGTGGCTGCCCATGACGTATGTCTTACAGATCAGGATATGTACATGTAGCATGTCCAACATCACAGTGTAGCACATGTCTTTACGCAAGGTAGCCAGCATGCTGCATAGTGGAGGTGAGGATTGTGAAGGCTGGTATCGCCCATCCACGCATGGCCAATACCCCTTAAAGGTGATATGTGATCCGATATTGGTTCCCCGAGTGCTGAGTATGCCTGTCCAATGATCTCCATGCTCATGGGTGGCACCCTGTCATGACATGGGTGCCTCGTATGACTCCCTAATAGGCCTGGAGATGTCACCAGCTCAGGGAGGCGAACTGCACAGCACCATCCCTTACACACAGTGTCCATATTGTTGATTGCTGCCTAGGTGGTAGTTAATGGGTACAGGGTTATTCACCTAGTGGTGACAATGCTATTATCAGCTGTCAGATTGTGCACATATGCCACGCACCTCAACCACAAAGCCCATTCTGTATTTTGTCCACAACACTGAGACAGCTATTGCTCCTAGGTCATGGCCATTCACATCCTTACATACGCAGATGCCTCCCATTTGTCTGTGTGGTATGGGTTACAATGAGGGGGGAGTACAAAACATTAACCCTGTTTTACTGTAGCTGCCACTGGTGTGATATGCACATGTCACTCAGACACCTTTTGTAGTGTTGCTTCTGTCAGCAGGCCACTGGTAGAACACTCTTGTGACATACAAAGGTACATCTAGTATACTCAGTGTAGCTGGAACACAGTATGGGTGATGATGTCCTATGACCTGTCACAGGTATGCTATGCAGTGTGAAATCATCCGTACTGTCATCTACATCTGTACTGCTAACATCTACATTGATAAAGGTTCATAGACTTGCAGACCATACTCAGCAGGGTAATAGTGCAGTGCCTCCAATTATGACTGGCATCTCCGCTTGTGGGTTGCAGTGGGTTTCTAGTATCCAACACCCTATCTGTATTGCATATTCATGCTCAGCACTTGTTCAGAACATGTAAGCACTTCATGAGCTACTAATTACTATAGCACCCATTCCAACTCATTTCTTACAAGTACACTGTCTGTCCTTACATTTCCAGCTTGCTTACAGTACAACAGCTGTTGTACACACGTAACTCACATATCTTGTGAGACATGGTTGAATATACAGGCATGTCCAAGTATCACTTACCAGTGTTATTGCCTGTCTATATGATGAATATAGCAAACATGAGGCAATAGAGCAATTGTCTCATGTACGCAGTCAATGCTCACCTCCCAACATACGACACTACAGCCTGTGGGAGATGCACATATGTAGCCATGCTGGGGGTAATGCTCTCACCAACCAAGACTGAACCTGACATTCATGTGGGGACGTTTAACATTTGCAACACACCCCACTCATCACATAGTTTCACTAGATCTCCACCACCACAGGCCACACATAGTATGACTACAACATTTGCAGAACCTCTCCATACTCTCTGTGTAGGCAACAGAGGCAGCCTCCATCACCAAACACAACACCAATTACTTATAGCCCACAGACTCATGTGTGCCCATCAACTACAACCAATAGGGTGTCATAACATACCAAACACATTGTTCATAGGTGACTCTGTAGGCGGTCACACTGATGTCCCACTCAGCAGGCTACACAAGGCGATAGTCGCTTGCATCTGGCTGTCGGGTAACAGGATCCGCAACATAACCTATGCACCCATGCCACACCTCACCAGGTATGATTTGACTGTCATTCTCCATGTTAGTGTGACTGCCCTGAAATGTAACTTCCTGGACTACATGTACAGGGACATGCAATAGCTCTCCAGTCTTGTAGCCCAGAAGGTATCGCCCAAGCCCTGAGAAGCATTCTGCATTCATCCAGACTGATACCACTGTACAATGACTGAATGTTTCACTTCAACAGTTGCCTATGCTTCTGCTGTCATTCCACAGGCATCCAGTATCTGTCTGCTTTGAATGACATGGTCAACAAAACATGATGCTTTGGCACAGATGACCTGCACCTGTCAGCCCTGAGAGTACAGATAATATGTAAGGCTCTTGCTGCTCCTATACTGCCTGTCTTGCACAGTTTCCAATAACTTTCACCACCAGAATGGGAACAGGCAAGCAAAACATGGGGTCATGTGGCTTGATGCTTGACATCTTCATCTCTGACGCACACAGGCAAGACACTCCTTATAATGGACCACTTCAATATCTCTGCAGTGACTGGGACCTGCCTCTAGGCTCCACAGAGCACACCTGCACTGACAGGTTATATGCAGACCACACCTTTCAGTCATGTAACCAGGACCGGAAGACCGACGGCAGAGGTGTGTCCATATTTCACAATGATGTACACACCTCCAGGCTGATTACTTAGCACAATGCATCAGAGGTGATCCACGTGCAACTAACTGTGGCCAGAACTGCTATACATGTTGTAACTTGCTACGGATTCAAAAACATACCCCACAGTTACCGGCCCTCATTTCTTGGTACACTGGACAGTAGGGTTCAGACAGGTACTACTGATGTGAGACTGACACAACCCACACTTAACTGGGATACCTACTCATGTACTGACACATTAGGCCAACGCTTTCTGGGATTCATAACCTCCACTCGGCTGGATCAACCCATACACACCACCACCAAGACCAACAATATCCTAGACATGGACATTACCAACATGTGACTGGTGTTCCACACCTGGGGTTATCCCCTCATTGGTAGTTTCCAAACATATGCTAATCACCCTTGTTATCTACATCCCGGCAACACATCCTTTATGGAATACACAGTACAAGATCTATACAATGCCTACTTCAGACGTCTTATGACAGCGGTAGTAAATGTCATGACATCCGTGCAGATGGACAATGCACTTACAAACACTGAAACATACACCAGTGCACTTCATTAGCACTTACACGACTGCATGGATCATGTTATCCAAACAGAGCCATGATGGTACCCACCAGATAACGGACGCCACTCTGGGGGTCCAGTTCCATGGACATAATGTACAACAGAAGGTGGAGGCTGTTGCAAAGTGGCGTACAATCCCATGGGTGGTGTAGCTCACTGGTCAGCCTCAGTAGGAATTCAGGATCCCGTATCACATCGTCCAAAGCTAGCTATGTAAGCATTACTGCGACACTTTCCAAGGACTACCACAAAGCATTATGGAGGTATGTCAGTACTCAATGGCAATACCCACATCTGCTCTGACATACGGTGGTTAGGCAGGAACATTACAGAACAGACTGCTATTGACAACATCCTGGCAGATAGGTTCATTGCTAACTTTACACCCTCTCACTCCCTACAGGGCCAAAATCCATACAGGAACAATGCAGAGTCCCTGTGGTCACAACTACGCAGTTCCAACCTGCACTCTCTAAGGCCTGGAACACAGACTCCATGTGACCATCCAACATCCCAGGCTGTGATTTACACAAACCTCAGAACGACATGGATCCCCACTTGGCCACCAGATTCAGTAATAGCCTTGTATCAGACATTGTGGCCCCTGAATGGCACACAGCAACAGTTATCACACTCCACGCAGGTGGCACCACATTGAACCAGAGGGACTATTTCCCTATACGCCTGACTGGACTGTTCTGCAAGGCTATGTGGCACATCATCATGGAAGTCATTCACAGAGACATTGGTGGGATCCAGACCTTTGATGCCACCCAGGTTGGATTTGTTAGGGCCAGACATTGGCTCCTACAGCTGGTGGACTCCTTTGATATAGTTACCAGGGTAGTTGATGACGGTAAGGGGGTCCACACAGCCTACATTGTCCTCTCATTGGCTTTCAGCACCATTCTCCATTCTGGTATTGACAACATACACATCCACCTGCACATCGACCCCTACATCTCGGGATGTTATGCAAAGTGGCTCACGGACAGGACCCACACAATGAGGGTAGCATGGTACCTACTGAAATTCAGTTACACTTGGCATACCACAGTCCTCGGTTATAGGTCCTCTCATGTATGGTATATGCTTCACTGAGGTACAGGCTAGCACAGACGGACTTTCCCTGAATAGGTTTCCAGATGACTGCAAACAAGGAGCCATGATTGATCCACCAGCTGATACAGTCACCCTCCATAAGGGTGTCACTGTGATGGATACATGATGTCGATAACATGGCCTCAAGCTGCATGACACAAGGTGCATAGACATCCCCTTTGGATTACACCAATCACCCACTGACTATCACATAGGTGGTAATCCCCTACATACATGTGACATTATACGGGATCTTAGGACACACGTATATAGCACTCACTCCTTTGATAACCATATTGCCAATGTGGATATCCTTCTACGTGGCCACCCTTATCTGTAATGGGTTTGAAGCTGGAACAAAGGCACCCATTGTACCTCGATACCCGTGACGTATGACACAAGTTCAAGGGTACAACACCCCTTTTGGGAAGTACCTTACAGAACAGCAATGGCTTTACATACCACAACATTAACACACCATGAGGATTATTGACCTCCGAAGGATGACGTATGCGGCACAACTACGGACACCACGACTGTACACATTTGCATACTGCATACTCAGGGGTGACCTCTGTTAAACTTACAGGGCCCATGTTCACAACAATATTTATGGATATACTCCACATAAGCAACATAAGCAAAAGCCACTGAGAGCAACATGCTCATGGATATGTGCACAAACGCAATGATGAGTGGGATGTGCTTAAGGGAGACATTCCTAAACCAGACACTCACCATGCTTTGGAACATGATTCCTATGTACATCAAGCAGGGACACTCACTAGCACTCTTCATGCGATACCTCAATGGGTGGATGGGAGACACACATGTACACCAGGGATCACTGCAGTGGCTGTACTGTACACAGGTGCAGGTAACACATGGCTTGGCTGTTCACAGACAGGGCACTACCCTAGGGAGGTGCCGCCAGTGAAAACACTGTCATTGGGCTTACACATGGACTTGGCCAGACAGCATAGTACCTCACTATGAACCTTTGCAGCTATTACATGTCCTTTGTGCATGGATAATTGAGTAGCTCTTCCATTTCAATTAGCTATCATGCTGTTACAGTGTCCCGTGACTACAAGCCATATGTATCATGTTATTACATATTGTACATGCCAATAGACAATACCTTTTGTTTGCATGATATAACAGTTATGCTGTGTAAAATATCTGACATATCTACCTACAGTACTGTACATTACACATATTTTAAACATTATCCCATAATGCAAAGCATACTTGCACAGCAGGACCACCTTAGGTATGTCATTCTCGTTATATGCCCATACACATGCCTACTGTGACAGTATATCAACATATACTATCCCCTGCTATGGCACATGGGACAAACCCTACCACTGATGGCGGGTGGTGTGGAATTGTTGTGTTTAAAGCCCTCATTTAGCATCCCTTATGGTGTATGAGATGTTTACCTTGTGGCCCACAGCAAGACACACAATTTCTACTAGCGTTACTATGCTCAACAAGACATCACTGCATAATACCTTTTCCCACTTTATGCATTGCGTACAGTTTAATTAATACAAAACAAGCTCTACATACACTAACATACTGAGTGTTCTACATACCTTGTTAGCATTCAGAGTCTTTGTAAATATCTCTCTTACATCTTTACTGTTTAAACGGTTCTGTGGTATGAGCATACATTTGAATGTATGGCAAGGCATCCTTATATACGTTGATACCTGTAACATGTGGTATCCTGCCGCCAATTGGTGTTCCTGAGTAAATTATTGCAT
Source organism: Protopterus annectens (assembly GCF_019279795.1). Classification (NCBI taxonomy): domain Eukaryota; kingdom Metazoa; phylum Chordata; order Ceratodontiformes; family Protopteridae; genus Protopterus; species Protopterus annectens. The sequence continues at coordinate 238,088,817 of NC_056744.1, forward strand.
ACACATCAGCTGTGTAGCTACTCCATTCACCAATTATGTGGCAACAGTGGGGTATAATTGAATTCGCCACTTGGGTGTTGCCCTTTTGCCCTACCTTTGGGGAGACGGCCTGTATGTGTTTTGTTGTGAGGAATTGCAACTGCTATTTGGAGAGACATGGATATTTTGAATTCATGTCCCCTATGGATTTTGTGTGATGGCTAGAGTATGTGGTTCTACATGTGAGTGTACCTGTCATCTCAACCGTCTGATAAGGGACTACTGCAAACAAAACCTGTAACATCGCCGTCTGTTCCATTGTACAACAGCTATGATTTCACATGGCGCCATTACAAATGTGTCTCTCACAAGGTATGTTAACGCTTCTGCAGATGTAATTGAGTGAGTGGATGTTTGTGATGTTATTACAGTCTGTATTGCAATTGTTTCGGGTGTGGGGAAGATGTAGGTGGGTGTACATAGCATATACAGGTTTGTGGGGACTGCATTTCTACATATTCCATATACGTGTGTGGGCTCCTTCCCTAATTGAAGACCTATCATTTAGTAGACTGAAACTATGGTTGTTACGGGCTTATACATTGAGCCATTGTTAATTGGTTTCTATGTAGCATGCAGGTGAGGTTGATACTTCAATACCTATGGAAATACATCGATATGTAAGGGAATGTTACTAAATGACAGCTGTCTCGTGTATTTCTGTCACAGATATTTGCACTCATTGCAATTGTGTTGGTGACTGAACCTCTTTGGCATGGGTTACCACCTTTTCAAATGGCCATAGTGGGACATTTGCAGGACACACATCGGTGTTTACAGGCCGACACATACCCATGGTCAGTACACAAGATAGAACATACTTTTCCCTGAATACATACTTACTCTTGTAGCACTTTAGCTACTTATCATGTTTCATGTAACATTTACGTATTTTAGATACAGGCATAACTATTTAATGCAACTATTACATAATATATGGGACATAATTATGTCCTACAATCTCGGACATTTGCCCTTTTTAATATTTTTTGTCAGGACACAACTGCCCAGGGAGGGGCTGTCCCTCTTAAAGTGGGACAGGTGGTAACCGTATGCCTACAGCCAGCTATGACCACACCTACCGTAATGATCTACCTCCGAGTTAGCACTAACAGACACACGATGCAAACACACACACACACACACACACACACACACACACACATTACAATCCCACAGAAACACACACGGCACCCTCAACACACACATACACAGACTACAGCAATCGCAAACACAGTTGAACACATTTCCTACCTGGACCGCAGCACCGGCAGTGATAACTAAATGTCCCTTAACATCGTGATAATATTGCTCTCGGTTCTAGTGTTCCAGTACTGTGGTCTTTCAGTCTTTAAGCCTCGTGATTATGTTTGTCGGTATGTGACACATTCGATAGTTGGCAGTATCCTATTTATTTGTACCTCCATGGTTGTGTACATGTCATTGACCTATCTATATATTTGCAGATATAGGTGAATACGTATATATCAACATATATCTCTCTATCACCCTTTCTATCTCTATTATATATATATATATATATATATATATATATATATATATATATATATATAGAGAGAGAGAGAGAGAGAGGAGAACACACCTTTTGTTGTGTACATGTTAGTATATACTGTTTCCTGGACTCCGCACGTTTGTGTTTTATCCTGTCACAATACACACCTGCCGTTGGTACATCTCAGGTAGCTTAGTGTTAGGTGATTGTGTACATGATTGCTTGTTCTACTCCTGGCAGTGGTTGTTTTACCCTTCAGAGCAGGCACTATTTGTACAGGGGTGAATAATGCTAATTTCACCTGTTCTGGACATCGTTGACCGTGATCTCCGTGATATTCAGAAAAGCTTAGCCCTGTTTCTCGCATATCTGTATAGTCATGTTTAAACGACGCTTACCAGCACTTGCCAACGCATAATCCTGCTAACATGTGCTAAACCTGATCTGATGACCTGCATCCAACATCCATTATTCGTGCCTTCGGGATTACGTAACGTCCCTTGCAGGACATGGGACCGGGAACATGCACGACAGTCAGTGCATTTACCACTTGGGCATCTGGGATTTGTACACGTGTTATGGTGTTTTGTATGTGGACTGTACTATGGCTGTTACTCCATACTGCAATCAAATGTGTAACTCAGTTAGTTTATATATGGATGAGCCCTATTAATGGTATGTCCAAGTGATGTTTAATGGATGTGCCCCAGCACTGGGAATCTATGTCACAGTGAGCCACACACTATAATGTGCTACACCTTCACACAACCATAGTTTGAGAATGCTGGGGTGACAGATACCTGCCATGCGTACTCCCCATGCTTTGCCACTACATCCCTGATTACATTATTTGGAGCCCCTCATTAACACACCAGGGAAGCCATGCAGAGTGTGTGGGGAACAGTGATTACATATGTGGATCCCGCAATTGGCTCTGCTCCACTGAGGGACAGTTGGTTAATCGATGTGGTGGCGACAGCAGACACTGTTTGCCTCGGATGATGAATGGCCTCTGACAATCGGGCATGTACCTACCGATGTACCTGACATTCCTTGTTACAATAGCTGTTGTGTGTGCAATGGTTGAGGGTTGCCTATGTAGGATTCACACAGTAGGCCACCTATACATTACAATTTACAGGTGGTCATGTGTGTGTGCCATCCAGTTTACTGTGTGTGCAGGTGGAGAGGTGTGTCAGTCCATAGGGGCCTACGCTGTCAGTGTATGTGTTATACATTCTCTCTTTGCCAAGGTGTGGGCATATTGGGCATGCCTCCATCTGCCTACTAGGGCTGGCACAGGGAGTTCGTGGTCTGAATCCCTCTGTGCCTGTGATGGCCTTGGCAATTGTGGTGGGCTGTGAGGGCCTTCACCATTATGTCCCTGCTGCAGCTGTTTCCGCAGGATCATATTATGTAGCATGGCACATACTATGAAGATGTGGGCACACGTGCCTGGAGAGTACTGCAAGGCTTCACCAGATATGTCCAAGCAATGGAACCATGATTTCAGCATCCCAAACACATGATCTATGATGATTGTGGTCTGTGCATGTGCCTCATTATAGCATTCTTGCATGGGTGTGTGTGCATTTCTGATGGGAATCATCATCCACAGCTCCAGTGTATAGCCAGCATCCCCCACAAGGTGGCCATGTGGGATGCTCCCCCTGAAAAATACCTGATACAGCTGTGAGGCATGGCAGATGTGGGAGTCATGGTAGCTTCCAGGGCTGCCAGCACACACATCCATAATAATGCCCTGGGCATTGCACACGACCTGGCAGCTGATGGAGTGGTATCCCTTGCAGTTTATGTAGCACCTACCATGCTCACTGGGTGTTGACTTGATATGTATGTGCATGCAGTCTATCACACCCAGTACCTCTGGGTAGTGTGCCACATGGTGGAAGAGACGCATATTGGTGGCCAACTCCTCCTGAGTTCGGGAGAAGTATATATGCTCATTGGCTTGTGGTAACATGGCATCCAGGAACTGGTGTAGTACCCTGAATGCTGATGCCTGTGAGATCCCCATTATATCTCCAGTTGGCCTTTGAAAAGTACCTGTGGCTAGTATTCGCAAGCTTACACATACCTTCGTGTCTACTGGGATGCGTTCCCCTCTGTTGTTTCTGGATCTCAGGCGTGGCCGGCACAGCTCAACTATTTGCTGTAAGATGCCCCTATCCACCCTGTAATGCTTTACTATCTCCAGACATGTAGCCCCTGGTAGGTTACCCTTGGTCTGAACACTCTTCTCCTCCTCCGGGGCCTGCGGTGATTGTCAGCATCATCCTCCACAACACCTTCATTCTCTAACACATGGTGATGAATCACAGCTATGACAGCTCCCAACATGTACATTGTAAAAGTTCCCCATCTGTTTACACCAATGGTGCAGTGTTTGGGAATACACAGGTGTGTACACACTTTATACTATTGTGCTGTGATCACTGATTATGTCATAGGGTGTGTATGTACAATCGGAGCTACAGGGTATCTCATGTGTTTTACCGCAGGTGCTGCTATTGTGGTGCCTTTGGTGTTGAATTACATTTGGCTGGCATGGATTACCTCTTGCCCTTCCCTTAACATTTCTTAATGTTTCCCCTCCCATTTTCTGGCATGCATCCAGCAGCCTGCTTTCATTTGTACTTTCCAAAACCAGGCTTATCTTATGAAATGTGTTCTATGGCTGATCTACTGCAGGTTTTCTTTGCTCTGCTATGACAGTTCTCTTTTCTTTGTAATCCGACTCCTCCCCTATCCTGTTCTGCAGGTTGCTGTGAGCAGACCTGTTAGCTGCCGTCGATTGCCCACTGTGAGTTAATAGGTGTTATTTGCTCAGTTGTACTACAATTAACCTACTGCAGCATTTCCTTATTTTCTTCCCCTAACCTTCCTGTTTGGGCTATGGTGAGCGGTGCATGCATCCACTTACCGGGTTTCAGGCTCGTTTTCATCTGCGTACACATGCGCTTTCGGGCACCATATGTGCTCTCAGCTAAACAATGCTATACCTACATCCCCACCCCTATCCTGCGGCTTTGCTTAGCAACGGGCAGGCCGTATTTGCATTGCTCCAATGTGCTTACAGCTACTGTGGCACACCCCACTGCTGATGTCATGTATACCTCCAAACCACTCCTCGGTGTTCTATTGCTGCACTGTATGGTACATCCTTAGTCCAGCTGGATGCTTGTGATTCACTATTACTTGCCTCATTTGCACAGCATTGACTACTAATTCATAGTTAAATAAAACAACCAAATAATCACCAAGAACGTAGTTTTAATGAAGCTTTCGGGCACACATCCCTTCATCAGCATATATAATCACATCTAGGTGTTCTTTATATAGAGGGTCATTTAAAAAGCACATGATCAGAACCAGCCTATAATAATATACCTAAAAACAATTACATCATTACTTAAATAAAATGTGATTTCTAATTTGTATTTCTATACATAAAAACTCTAAAAATACATAACTTACTAAACATCTAATAAGCAAATTACATATACATACATTTAACAAATATATTATTTTATTTCTAATTGTTTTTTAACTAAAACAGGTTTATGCTTACTGCACTATTAAGACCAGGATTTAAATCTGCCTGTAGTCTGATTATCCAGTCTAATTCTTTAAGCTCTATGGCATTATTTATGTCACCCCCTCTTAAACATTGTTCAACTATATCCACCACTCTAAATTTAAAATTATGGGTCTCAAATTCCATAATATGCTTATATAGGGCATTTGTTTGTACTTTCCTATTTATTTCTGACCTATGTTCTATAATACGGTCCTTTAACCGCCTAGTGGTTTTCCCTATATAAAATGCATAACAATGCGTGCAGGTAGCAAGATACACTAATCTATTTGTGTTACATGTTGCTGCTACATGAAATTTATATTCCTTGTTTGTGGTTGGATGTTTAAACACATAGTCTGATTCAAATATATCTTTACAGCAACTACAATTCTGACATTTGTGAGTACCCAGCCGATCCTGTTCTAGCCTACGTGTTTCCCTAAAATCTTTATAGCATAATATGTTTTTTATAGATTGATGATTTCTGTATGCAAATCTAGGCTTAGGGCCTACCAATTTTTCTATTTCTGGCATTGCCATCAATATTGGCCAGTTTTTTTCAATAATATTAATAATTTGATATGTATACCCATTATATGTCATAACATATCTACTTTTTTGTTCTTGCCCTATCTTCTGTACTATGTTTAAATCTTCAATTTGAGTTAAAGATGTGTTGAGTACTGGTTTAAATATATTTTGTCTACCTATATTTACTTCTTCCATAATATTATTTATAATAGTCACATTATAACCATTGGTTGTAAATTCATCTTTCATTTTGGCTATTTCAACTTCATATTCTTTATTATTAGTTGTTAATTTACTCACCCTAATCATCTGTGACTTAACAATTCCCTTAAATATATGTGGGGGGTGCATACTCGCTTTTTTCAAATATCTTACTGTGTGAACTTCTTTCTTATGGATCCTTGTTTCCAACTTTTCATTATTTTTATACAATCTTACATCTAAAAACACTATACTTTGTTTAGAATAATCCATTTTAAACTTTAAAAAATTAGTTGTATTATTTAAATAGGATAAATATAGCAGCAGGTTCTCCTCAGTTCCTTCCCATACAAAAAAGCAGTCATCCACAAACCTGACATAGCTTTTAACATATATATTATGTGCATTATTATTACTTAATATATATTTTTTCTCCCAGTAATATAGCACAAGATTTGCAAATGTATTCGCCACCGAGGTTCCCATTGCTACTCCTGTTAGTTGTTTATAAGGAAAAACAATTAGAAATAAAATAATATATTTGTTAAATGTATGTATATGTAATTTGCTTATTAGATGTTTAGTAAGTTATGTATTTTTAGAGTTTTTATGTATAGAAATACAAATTAGAAATCACATTTTATTTAAGTAATGATGTAATTGTTTTTAGGTATATTATTATAGGCTGGTTCTGATCATGTGCTTTTTAAATGACCCTCTATATAAAGAACACCTAGATGTGATTATATATGCTGATGAAGGGATGTGTGCCCGAAAGCTTCATTAAAACTACGTTCTTGGTGATTATTTGGTTGTTTTATTTGAATATTTGGTACTAATTCATAGTTACCACACCGAACACTGTCACAGACCCTTAGCAACCCTTGCAGCTTGGTTGTGGTGTACCATGCATACCATTGAGTATTATGGTGAAATCATGATTTGTATTACATTGGGATTTTATGACATTTGTGTATATTTTCCTTGTGTTCCCGTTTGCGCACACATGCCCTGCGGTTGTACTTTGCTTTACTGTGGACATGACATTAAATGTTGTTTTTTAGGTGTTGTGCATCTTTTCTTATGCCATTGGCTGTATATTTAGCCATTGGCATATGTTAACTTTGTAATACATGAGTCTGGTCCGCTTTCATAGCTCCGATGTTCTGTTTGGAAAAACGTAAACCATTTTTTTTTGGTTTACATTTCTGTGGGCTTACGCTATGCCTGCACCACTTCATGAATCGCTATGTACCTTCACTTGCATGGTGCAGTACTGTGCATGGGGTGATTAGCATACCTGAGTTGAGGGCTGCGCAGATCTGGCATATGCTGGTAGTGCACGTGGAATTGGATCGTACCTGAATCGCTTGGCGGCCATATTTGGCATTATACCGCCTACGCTACGCCTGCGCCTGGCACACGCTTCATGAAGCCCAGGGTTGTACTATATTCTTCTTAAAGACAGGCACAAACTTAAACCCTTTTTTAAAAAAAGCAGAAAATGTGTACTATCCAGTTCAAGGTAACTATAAATAAACTATAATCAAACACTCTGAAGCCATCATTCATAACAATTTTGCAACAACCATTGTCTTTTACTAAACAGTCAGTGAAAATGTCCCATTTAATTTTCCTTCATATTTTTCCTCCCTTTTCTGGTCCATTTCAATTGCTTGGGAGAATTCAATTGCTGATTCCTAAAAGGGGGACTCTGGAGAACAAAGTGCCAAAGTTGCCAAATACCTCAGTATCATGTTTAATGAAAAGGCTAAGGCCTAGATTTAAAGCATGTTCCTGTTGCCTTTCATTATAAGAAGTAAGCATCTTGTTTTGAATGTACTGCTTAGGTTTGTGATAAGCATGATTTTTGTTATACTCTTGTTTATCCTCAGGTATTTTTTTCTGTTTCCTTATTTCATTCTTTTTTACAAGATTGTCAACCTTATAAAAATTTTAAAATATTCTTGACTGTACACTGAAAAAGATGGATCAGCCTTAAGTGTTATTGTGCAACTGCAGTACTTCATTCTCCAAAATCTGGATTTTACGCTCATTGTTTGTAATAAGCAATTTAACTAACTCACTTCCTGTATGGTAAAACAGATCAATACATTCACAGTGTAAAGAAGAATTAGGCAGTAAATCAACTGGAAACTTTCAAAATCTTAAGCGTCTGGGTACTCTTTTATATTTAACATGCTCATTTAAGTACATATTGTCAAGCCGTAAATTTCTATACTTAATGAGATTCTGTTCAAACAATCTAATTTGTAAAATAAGATTCTCCTGGATTTACTATTCCTCCATGCAGAACTAGCTTAGTCCTGCACGGAGGCATCTGTCTAGGAGTAGGACGGCAGCGCGCCATGCATAATAATGATGCACACTGCCTGAGCTCCTAGGCTTACACGGAGCATATAAGAGTGCAGGAAATGTGTCTGAGAGCAGAGCTCTTAGAATATACATGCCCCCACAATGAAGAACAGCAGAAAGGGGTAAGAAATAAGCAAGACCTCTCATAGGTTTCCACATATCCCCACCAACAGTCCCCCTTGTGTACAACAGCAACAGTATACATAAATAAAATGAACAAACCCTTTTTTTTTAAATCCCATGAAAGCTAACCATAGGTGCATAGATGTGCCCATCACTTAGCTACAGTTAATGCAGCTTAAATGGCTGAAGAGGATAACAAGGAAGATATATGCAAATGAAGCAGCATAGCAATAGTGTAGTGGGCAGAGTATTTGCCTTACGAGCAGGTATCCCCAGTTTGAGTCCTACTGCAGCAGATTCCATTTTCCATGGCGAAGCACGTTATGAGTAATATTTATGTTGCATAACCCACTACATAACATATTTTTATAAACTGGAGTACTGCAGTAAATGCACATGTGAGGTGTCAGTGTCATAATGAATAAGACACTAGTAAGCAGGTTTAAGCACAAATAAGCAGTAGTAAGCATATTTAAGCACTATTAAGCAGGCTTAAGCCCATCTGTGCGGTGGTAAGCAATGCCTACACTGGTTAAGCAGTTCTAAAGCTAACTCGCTGTAAGCGGATGTAATGGCAGGTTAGCATTGCTTACCATTGTGCAAACCCACTCAAACCAGCTTAAAAATGTTCGAAAGTGCCTTAATCACTCTGTATTCAATGGCCCTTGTTCTGCCCATCAACAAAATAAACAGCCATGCAGGTCTCAGTCCCAGGATCCTATACACCATAGTCACAGTAGTTAACCACCAAGCCATCACAGAAGTACAGAAGAATGAGGCATCAGCAAACAAGTCTTCACCACAGTAAAACCAAACTGAACCTGTGAAAGGAATCAGTACACAGTCATATGTTCCATAACCTACTACATAATATAAATATGTGAACTGGAGTACAGCAGTAAGCCAGAAGTGAGGTGTAATTGTAATAGAGTGTTGAAGTCCCCAGTAAAACACAAGGACCCATAGAGTGTACGTACACATTAATCATGGATACCAGGCAGATATATAAGATGTAATGAATGAGAAATCAATGCCAAAAAGGAAATATAATGCAAAGTCTAATGTAAACAATGTTAAACATTGCACAGGCCAGCATAGGAGGTGTAAGCAATGTGTACACCAGCTAATTCATTGTGCCCAGTGGTATACCACTTTAAACAATGCCAACCTTAGGTAAGCAGGTTTGCCCATAGCTTAGCCTTTTCAAAATATGCCAGTCATGGAAAAGTGCAGCAAATCAGCCCTACTTAAACCCAAGAGGCAGGAATACAGCTCATAACTGGTTGTAATTTCCCCTTGCAGGCACTATGTCAGTAAGGGGAGAAGGTGTGCGCTTTTGGGTACAGTGCTGGTGCATCCAGGAAGGTCATGACAGGACACCTTGTCAATGACCATGATCAGAGCCTGCTGCAGGGCCAGTACCAGGGCTCCCAATATAAGGTGGAGGCCTGGGACTATCTTGCCCATGATCTCACCAGTGCCACTGGCATACCCCAAACTGGTGAGCAGGTCAGGCACCACTATGCCGACCTGGAGAGGTGTAAGGAGGACCTTTTGGAGGAGTAGCTCCAAGAGGCTAGAGTGGCAGGGGATGTTCCAGGCATGTGTAAGTATCACCCCAGTATGTGTGTAATAATTGCCAGCTCAGGTATATCATGGATAGGTATGGCTAAATATTCCTCTTATGTCCCCCACAGCTGCAATAGAGAGGGCCGTGAATTAGGAGGCCCACATCAGTAGCCTAGCAAGGTTGTGACGTGAGGCAGGTCAGTAATACTCATGCATTTACTGTCATAGGAAATATAACTAAAAGTAGTAGTAAATAAATTGCATGTATAAAACCTGTATTGTTCAAGGCAAGTACTGCATACACTACAGAATATGGCAGGAAAATTCTCATATTGTTTGTATGTCAATAAAAGTGTAATAGCCTGACAAAATATGTTTAACTGCTGGACTGCATGTGTATATTCTGGTATCATATGGTAATGTAGATTTGCAATCACATAATAGTACTGTTGTATTAAGCACTGTTACCCACACTGTGCACCATAAATTGAATATTTAGGAATGCCTGTATATGACAGGTGTAATCCCCAGAGGCCATTTAGTACAACTGGGAGACAGCACACACAGCCACAGTTTCAATCCTGCCAGTGGTAGTAGTCTGCATACAGAATCATACCCCACAACTGTACAGATATGTCCAGAATGTCTATTAAAGTGGCCCATATCTGTTGCTTTTCAACCTGTCCCCCTGGGAAATCAGTGGGAGGATCCCAGACGTATAGGCAGCAAACAGGAAATACAACTGATTGACTCATATTTGTGAGAACAAAGATGGAACTCTAGCCACGTATGTCCCATTTACACCACAACTTGCCAAGCTGTGGTCAGTTTGTGTACAGTAACAGAGTGAGATATATGTGCATAATAGTAATGTGGAATCTGGTACTGTGTGTGGGAACATTCATGTAGTGCTAATAAACATTTCTCCCACAGGTCTGTCAGATACCAACACTGTTCCCAGAAATACAAGAATGATACCCAGTACTGGTAGTGATACCCAGTACTGGTACTGTTTACAGTGGTATTGTATGGCATTGCAACTGATTCAGTTGCTCTGAATAATGAGGTATTACACATCACTGTAGCCCACACTGTCCTATAACATATAACTGTCTAGGAAATCTGTATAAGAGTGTTGTAATACAAGGTCAGAATGCAAAAGCACAGGGGATTAATAAGACAAAAAGCAGATATGAGATATACAGCAATATCTATATAGCAGAAACAACTGTGATGGACAGTGTTTAAGTTGTAGGAGACACAGCCATGGTCAGAATCCTGGGAGTGGAATTAGGCTGCATACAGAATCATACCCCACAACTGTACAGATGAGGCCAGAATGTCCAGTATATGGGCCCATATCTGCTGCCTGTGCCCCTGTCCCTCTGGTAAATCTGTGGGATGATCCCAGATGTTTAGCAAGCAAACAGGGAATGCAAGTGATTGTCAAACATCTATGAGAACACACATGTCACTGCCCCCCCCCAAAACTGTTAGGAGAGTAATATGTCAGGTATGTTCTATGTACACTCCCATGTTGTCAAGCTGTGACCAGAGTGTGTACAGTAACAGAGTGAGACGCATGTACATAATACTAATGTGTAATCCAGAACGTTGTGTGGCAACAGTCAGGTAGTGCTAACAAACATTGCTCCCACAGGTACGTTGGATACGAACACTGTGCTGAGAAATACAGACCATTATAACCTGTATTGGTATTGTTCACGTGTGTATTGTAGGGAATTGTGAGTGCTGCAGTTTCTCTGAATAATAAAGTATTACTGGTCACTGTCACCCACACTGTGCTACATAATATAACTATGTAGGAAAGCATATATATGTGTGTGTGTGTGTGTGTGTGTGTGTGTGTGTGTGTGTGTGTGTGTGTGTGTGTGTGTGTGTGTGTGTGTGTGTGTGTGTGTGTGTGTGTGTGTGTGTCAGGTCACAAAAGGTGGAAGAGGGCAATATTCTAGATATGTCCTGGCACACCAGCATGTGGTCAAAACATGACCAGAGTCTATGCAGAAAGAGTTGGATATCTATGTGCCCAACATCAACCCGGAATCTGGGAGTATGTGTAGAAACAGTAGGTTAGTTTTAACAAACATTCCCTCCACAGGTATACCAGGTAAGAAGTGTATACTGCAGGTAAAACCAGTTCATGTGTAATGATGATGACAGCCGTATCACTGCCCAAACTAAGGCTATGGAGTAGTGTAGTAAGACTTGTAAGGTACAGAAAACAGCACTGACTAGGAAAGTAATGTGGACTATAGGAATATACTAGTTGTTAATTGACATCTTTCTCTCCCCCCGCCATATCTCCAACAATAATCAACATACCCACCCCAACTGGTATGTAATGACACCTATATTCTGATAATATCCAATTGTTTGATAAATATTTTAATGGTTCCCATGCATGTGCTATATTAAATTATTCCAACATCGGTGGCATGGTGCCATCAATGTACCTGCATGCTGTTCTTATTACAACTGTGGTCCCATATATGCATGTGTTCTGTTTGCTATGCAACTGTTTTGTATTTGGTGTCTGGGTTAATGGGAATATCTATGCATGCTGTTATACCTAACCCTGGAATGTGTTGACTATTACTAACCCACATATGATGAAATCTAAACACTATAGCATTCTTGGGAAGGCCAGTCCCAGCGGACCCACCTCAGCTGGCCGTGGCACCTGGGACCAGCATGTCTGGGGCCCAACCATGGACGTCCCTGTCCGTTGATCCTGCACCACCTTCAGGAGGAACCCACTCAGGGGATGGAGCTCACCCTCTTTGGGACTGGGCATGGACAGGCACCTGTCACCCATCACCAAGTCGGGGTCATGGTGTGTAGAGAGATCAACCAGCAGTTTGGTGATCTCCAGCTCAAGTGCCGAGTATCACGATTAGAGAGTCAGCCTGGTTCTGTGCCTCAGCCCCCAGCACAGCCACCTTCAGGACTGTGAAGGTGCTGTGGCGACTGCCCATGGGTGGGGACCTCAGTCCCAATGTTACCACTAGGGGGCTTGTGGGCTTCCGATTTTCCAACACTCCTCCCCATCAAGGTGTTTACCCCCCACATGTGTCATATACCATCCTTGTATGTGTCTTGTTTGTCTTGTCTTTTAACCTACCCAACCTACCTCCCCAAATATACCTACTACCCCTCCCAAACATTCCACTCTCACCTAAAAAAAAAGGGCAATCTGTTCCCACAAAAAAATCTCGCCCCATACATAGCTGTCCATTTTGTACATGTGTCTACTGGAAACATGTAATCTGGTCTAATTGGCATCACAATGTATTATTGTTGTCCTCACCCCATCCCAGGGGTTTGAGGGTCCAAATCTACTTCCAAATTCAGTGTCTATGCACAGCTGTTGCTGTAGAAGAAATGAGCAGCTATGAACCTTCCCTACACCCTTCCTGCACACCGTTGGCTATTTTCCCTACTGTCTTTCTCTCTTTATGCCCCTTCTTTTACCACTTTCCTATCAACCCCTTTTTCTTTTATTTTAAAGAAATTAGCATGGGGTAAGCACTTTTAAGAAGCAGTAAGCGGGTTTAAACCTGTTTGCATGAGGGTAAGCAATGCCTACATAGGTTAAGCAATTTAGAAGCTAACTGAGTATAAGAAACTGTAACCGAAAGTAAGCAGTGCTTATCTCAGTGCAAACCCGCACAACCCCACTTACAACTGCTTTAAAGTGCCTTAATCACTCCATATCCAACATACTGTGCTCTGCCCAGGAAAAAATATGAACAGCCTCTGCAAGGATCAAACCCAGGACCCTGCACACTATAGACATGATTTACCACTAAGCCATGTCAGATATACCTAACCCTTATATATACACAAACATATCATCCAGCCTAGTCATTCAACAGTACAGAGAATATATTCCAACATTTAGATGTATGTGTGTGTAAATATATTAATATCTAACCAGATACAATATATCTATATATGTAGATATATATGGTTTTGTTTGTGTCTTTCGGCTTTTCCCGGTTAGGGGTCGCCACAGCGGAACTCCGGTCTGCTAATGATTGGCAGTTGATTTTTACGTACCGGCTTGCCAGGCCTGATGTAGATATATATGGTATATATAGAAATATACACACACACACGCACACACACACACACACACACATATATATATATATATATATATATATATATATATATATATATATATATATATATATATATAAACATATATACATGCAAATGCCTACATCTATATGTCTAAATATACACAGCAAGTTCCATATATGTAAGTAGATATATATATATCTATGTAGGCATATACGGACATAGTTATATATATATATGCAAGCAGATATATTTATATATATATATATATATATATATCTATATAGGTATATATGGACATACATCTGTAGATAATGGGAAAATAACTATAACATATATGTCCACATGCACCGTTAATGGGGTTGAGAGGCCCCAAACAATATACATCGTGTACAAATAGGTATACCCCCCACAGACAAACACGTCCACCCTGCAATACACTACCAAGCATTGCAGATCCCATAACCAGGTCCTGACACGACATGGGTACAAGATGTTAACAGTACTACATCCCACCTGTATGATGTCAGGCTGGCATTGGTAACATATCATGCAGTACAGTCTGGCTCCCATAGGAAATATACAGTGTGGAAGCTATCAACATCCCCAGGATACATATACACAGACACACATATGCAGATACAGATATACAAATATATATATATGTATATATATATATATCTATATATATATATATATATATATATATATATATATATATATATATATATATATATATATATATATATATATATATATATATATATATATATATATATATATATATATATATATATATATAGATATGTGACTACACATACACATGCAGAGATATGTACAGTAAGATACATATGTAGAAGGTGCACACAATATGGAACAGCCACTATGCCTACAGTTAACAACTTAACTGGACACTGTTCAAGCCTCCCATACAACTGACAATCATTGCCTGCAACATATACCCACAGAGAGGTCATAGGATAAAACACCACACACAGATTTGCATAAATGGAAAACATTTATTTGTGTACTATTACAGTTTTATATGCCATTTCATATAGCTGTTCAGACACTGACATCCATGTAAACAGAGTAATGCAACTGTGAAACAGTTATACTAATGCAGTAGTCTGGAAAGGTTCACAACTGTTGCTGTCCAGGCCAAGCTCTTCAAATAGTACAATAGTAAAGACAAACTGGGTCACAGGATACCAAACAATCAACAGTAAGTAATGCAGGTGTATAGTTCAGCAGCCTCTGTCTACACTCTGTACACAATCAGTAGGTGGTAAAGACTTCAGCTGACCAAATGGGATGTAACTGTTACATAACAAGGCATAACTGATGCCATCACAAGCACACTGACAAATAGAATAGTTTGTATTGCAGTAGGCAGTAGGCCTGCATTAACCCAATTTATGTAATTAATGTAAATATAGGTGAATTGTATGGTACTGTACATCCAGATACATTAAAGGCAGCTCACCACTGATACCCCCACATGTTGCAACAGCCTAGGTTATTCATGGTGCATCCCCCCCCAGGCTCAATAATACAGGGTTATATACCATTGTTACATACACTGGCCTCTGGAGTGCATAAGGGCACCATGTATTGTGTAGGTAAAGCCCAGACATATATGGCTCCAGCCCCACCATATTTGTGGGGGATACAACAGCAGTAGACTGATGGCAGGAATGGCAGAGTGATATACTCACAGCTCACTACAGAACAACCCCTGACAGCATGTCATATGTGCAAAGCTTGGTATGCAGGTGGAGGACAGAGGCTGGTAGTTCCTAAATTTTGTAGTCCTTGTTATTAATATGACTGTTGCATCACATATGTTGTTTTATCATAATGTGCACATAGCAGATACATACAGTGAAATACATGTGGGAGGGTATACACAAACGTGACGTTTAGTCATGACAAGAATATGGTTGTATACATATAATAGGTCTATATATGTCTACATGTACATACACATGTATACTCATACATATGTCTATATACACATCTGTATAGTGCTACATATATATGGCCATGTGTACAGCTCTTCGTATATACACACATATAATATATACATATATATATATATGTATGGGTTCATGTCTACGGATCGACAACTTACTATATCGACATCCACTTCACCGACATCTAAAATAATCGACACCGCAAATCACGGACATTTAACAGGTAAGAGATTTAAATTTCGCTAATCATGGCTACCAGACATGCATAACACTGCCATACTTACTAAAACATGGTAGGCATGATTAGCGAAATTTAAATCTCTTACCTGTTAAATGTCCGTGATTTGCGGTGTCGATTATTTTAGATGTCGGTGAAGTGGATGTCGATATAGTAAGTTGTCGATCCGTAGACATGAACCCATATATATATACATATATGTATATATAGATATGTGTATGTATAGCTATACGTATATGTATATATAGATATACGTCTATATAGCTATATATGTAAGCACATCCTGTGTGTACAGATATGCCTAGTTATGTTAGTATATATGTAGATATCTATAACTATATGTGCATACATATCTATTCTGATATAACTACTACTGTCAATATATATGTAGATATCCATACATATATGTGCATATGCATCACTATCTGTATATGCGTAGACATATATTGCTCTGTATATGTATATATCTGGGTGTGTATATGTATATCTATGTACATATACATACCCCTCTATATACGTTGATATGTATATGTGTATATATCTATATAGATATCTGGATAATTATATATGCCTATATATATTTTTACCATATGTCCTGAACATGGAGTGTAGCCCTACCTCAGCCCCTGTAGTCCTAACTTCATAGTGTAAGGGGATGTCAGGTATGTATAGCAGGTATAT
The DNA here is from genome assembly GCF_019279795.1 of Protopterus annectens. NCBI lineage: Eukaryota > Metazoa > Chordata > Ceratodontiformes > Protopteridae > Protopterus > Protopterus annectens. The sequence goes on from NC_056744.1 coordinate 238,105,769, forward strand.
TAGTAGACTATTGCTACTGTAATAGGGATTGTCTTCACAGACATGGTGTGTGTGGGAGGTCACATCTGCTTTTCACATGTGTGCCATTGGCTACTGACAGACATCCTAAGGACATCATCGTACAGTACTGCTGCTAGCACGTAATTCTCCTTTGGAAAACAGAAGAGATATTGGCCAATATATGTGGACATTCTGACACACTCTGGACAGTCCAGATGTATGCACAGAACCCCTTAGTGTAAAACATGTGGACCAAGCCTGACAATGTGGATGTTAACAGCCATGTAGATGGGTATAACACGTTAAGACTGGTATACATTGGTATGCAATCACACACCCCTGTCTGTCCTGACACATAATAGCCGCTACTGTACAGAGGTGCTATGGCCACATACTATCCACTAGATATTGAAATACATGTCTACAACATCCCACTGCTCTGTCTGACATACATGACTGTTAAGCAACGGCCGGCAGCAGTAAATCTGGCCAGTATCTGGACATGACATCTCACTGGGTAAGTACACTAATCTGCTAGGAATGTAACAAAACACTGTGCAGGCTACAGGCAGACTGGCTCAACACTGGCCTACAATTCCTACATGGGAATGCACATGTACCTGCATATATAGCAGGGTCTACAGGCATGTCACAGCACAGTGTGAGATACACCTGTGTGAAAAATGCATAACCACAACCAATGTGAACACAGCCACAGCCACATATTGTAAGCTAGCATAATATTACAGTATATGGACTTTATCTTTTCAACACTATCCTCATATGTGCCACTCACACACTAACCCTAAATATACTGGGCTGCTACACAGTGTGGTCCAATGCCTGTCTGTGGTATGGGACATGTGTATGTATCGCCCTACAAACATGTAAGCTGATACGGTAACATACAGTGGAGCAGCATGTAACATCAGATAGGATGGGATCAAGAACAATGACATCTACCACAGTCTGTACACAGGCCAAAGTACATATTAACAATACACACACTGTCGACATTCACCATAAGTACACAGACCTCAGTACTGTACACACAGCCACAGAATGTCCAGGTTATGTCATCAAATATAACCCCTACTATACATAACATGTGTAGCAGTCTGATATCTCACTTGCTTGTTACCAGATATGATGTCACTAAATATGGTGTACAGCACATATATGTACAAAGGTTGACAGAGTTGTGGCTGGAAGCACATACACATGGCCAATATTGACATGTTGCTGTGATAACTTCATACATTTACTGTTGTAACAGGGTTTGTTGCAACATATGTCCTATGAGGGATATGAAGTCAGTAACTCTCACAACTGTCACCATCTACAGAGTGCAATCCTCACACTACCTTCTGCAACTCCCAGATAGATGCTCTGTGGGTAACACATGAAACCAAAGACACCACACACTACCCAGTCTGCAGATAACCCTACATATGGGGATTCCTCATAAACATGGCACTGACATGGCAGGTATTAAAACATGTAGGACAGCCGTATCCACACACACCCTGTTAAACCAACATTACTCCAAATGCAGTATAGCAGCACTTACAGTCTGTAATCAGGTCAGGCACATCCCTCTCCTGTATGTTGCCCTGTTTCCACAGTGTATGTTGTTAGAGGTAAATCTCCAATCCATCTGAGATGCTG